>NW_004524629.1:6557823-6564821 GCF_000260255.1 Octodon degus
TTTTTTGTGGTACCGGGGATTGAACTCAAGACCATGCATTTGTCTGACAAGGACTTATTCTACTGTGCTATCTCCCAGGCCTATTTCAGTAGTTTCTTCATAGTCTAATTCCAGTTGTAGTAATTCTGATCAGCTACTATCCTATAATCATTTTTTCTTGGCGGAACCGGGGATTGAAGTCAGGCCCTTGTGCTTGCCAGGCAAGCACTTATTCTGCTGAGTTATCTCCCTGGCCCCTGTCCTATAGTCATAATTAGATTTTTTGTTGGTTTAATTTTGTGTTTTGCTTGCAGTTCATAGGAACACTGAAAATTTGGAAATGAAGGATTACAAGATAGTTTCTTGATTTTGTAGATGTTGCTTTTCTTTCAGTTTAGCCTCTGATATGGTCTCAAGAGCAGAAACTAGTCAAAAGGACAAAGATCATGCCCACCGTTTAAAAGGAGTACTCCGAGATTCTATAGTGATGCTTGAACAGGTAGGCAAACTGCAGCACTGCAGTATGTAATTCCTTTGTACTGGTGCGGTGTGATTGGCTGCTCTGGTTATGAGAATATTTATCAGTATTTGAAGAAAGTTTCTGCATTATGCATATGACATACATATGTACTTGTGTTGTTTTTCTACAAAAGAGTTGAATACCTTTGATTTTCAGTTAGTAATATATTTTGAACATGTTTCCATATCACCTATTTCATTCTTTTCATTATCTTTCCTATATACAATTATATGCTTAAAATTAACTTCCTGTAAAATAATAGCTACTGTATATACTTTTCATTATTTGGCTTTTACCTTTTAACTATATATAGCAATACTTCCATATCAGTATATAAAAAACTTCCTCTCTTAATCGCTGCATAGGTTTTAATTGTGTGGCATATTTTACCAGTTCTTCATGGAAATGAACATAGATTATTTCATTGTTTTGCTGTGATATTGACCATGGTATCAGCAAAATATGCAGCTTAGTTCCATGAATCAAAACTTAGGATTTCCTGTGAAAAATAAAGGTTAATATTTCCATTATGAATATAATACATGCTTGCTTTCATTTTTATATTTATTTTTTATTTATTGAGACAGGGGCTCACTATTGTAGGCTTTTTTTGTGGGGGAGAATTGTTTTTTTAATTTTTAAAATTTATTTATGTGGTACAGGGTCTCCCTACACAGCTCAGACTCATAGTGACCCTCCTGGCTCAGCCTCCCCAGGGCTGGGATTACAGGCATGCACCGGGATGCCTGGTTTTGGTGGCCGGTACAATGTGCCTGGGGTTCTGGCACTGGCATAGCATGAGGTACCAGAGATCAAACCCGGGTCCTTGCACTTGCCAGGCAGGCGCATAGATTGCCAACATCTCTCTCCAGCCCTATTATAGTAGTTCAGGCTAGCCTTGAACTCATGACAGTTTTCCTGGCTCAGTCTCTCAAGTGCTGAGACTGTAGGTGTGCTCCACCGTGGCTGGCGTGCTTGCTTTCATTATGGAAAAAACTGTGACTAGTAGAAGAGAACATAGTTCTACATTGTGATACAATCACTGTTAATATTTTATTTCCTTCCATCTTTTCTTTTACATACATTCTTGTTTTTAAAGAAATTCAATTACTGAGTGTTTCTTAGGATATTACGTGGGCACAGAAAGGGTCAGCTAGGCACTCTTCAGCTGTGCATATCTGCTGTTCTTTAGTAACTCTGTCTCCCAATCTAAGCAAAGCATTCTAAAGATCCATGGGTCTCAGTGTGAACCATTCTACCTAGGGAGAAATGGTGGCAGGAATGAGGAAAAGACACAATAAGACAAAAGCTGGGTTAGGTGGTGATTCGTCTGCCTAGTTGGTGAGATGACTCCCCCTCCCCCCCCCACCCCCCGCAACAACAATATGGACATTTATTTATAGCTTTACAAAGTTAGTAACACATGACACAAGGTTGCCTAGTAACTAATAGCTGACGTTAACCAATCAGGGTGCTTATCTCAGGAGTGAGGTAGCTTGTTTGCTTTAGGCACACAGGCCTAGTCCCACCTACACACATTTGACCAATTTTCTAGCTTCTATGGCTCTCAAAAAAGGGTGTTTCACATTCTTACTTTACTCCTCATCTTCTTCATTTTCTCCTCATTCCCAAACTAATGACCATGATTTCTGGAGAAAAGAGCAACTTTTCCTTCTTCTACAAGCATACCTATAATCCTCTTCTTGTCAAGCATTGGAAGCAGCCCTCTGCCTCCGGAAACAAGTCCCAGCATACATTAGGTCCATCCACTGCTTCTCTACCTCTCCATTCATTCTCAGTTTCTCTTATTACATGGCTTGTTGCCATCAGCATGTCACCCTGCCCTACTAACAAACCCACTTTGTCCATATTCTTTACTTATGTCTGTCTCCTTCCTTTCATAGGATATTTCAGAGTTGCCTACTCTGGCTTTCACTACTTTATTCTTCATAACCCATCCATTTTTATTTTTATCAAAATCAGGAGTTCACATAATTTATTCTACAATATTTGTTCACAAAAAAAAGACAATCTCAGCTGTCTTTTCTCTATTTCTTGAGTATTTCAGCTTTAGACATTGTCTTTTGATTTTCTATTATAGAAAACATGGATTTTATTTTCTTTCTTACCCCTCACCCCCATATATGCATTTCAGATTCCTACTGTCTTTCCAATGAAGTTATAGCATAATTTTGATTAGATCAATACTCATAATTGACTTTGATTTGACTCAGCTTTGCTACTTGAAGCTGGGCCATGCAATTAAATTATGATTTATGTTTTCTGTCTTGGCTATCCTTCTAAGTGTCTTATCACAGGGTTTTTTTTTATTATTTTTTAGGGAAGGGTCTACAAGTTGTACAGGGTCACACTACTAGGTCAGACTCATAGTGATCCATCTGTTTACAGCCTCCCAAGAGCTGGGATTATAGGCGTGCACCACCATGCCCAGTCCCAATTGCCATCTCAACACACCCCGGGGGCAGAGCCGGCTTGGCAGGTCTGGGGATTGAACTAACTCCTTGCCCCTGCTCCTGCTTGCAGGCGCTTTAATCTGCCGAGCTATTTGGCCGGCCCTTTATCACAGTTGATTAGTTTACCTGTATTATTTCTAAGCATTTTGTGCCTTTATTCTCCATTTATAAATCTCTTGAAATCTTTATTCAGCCAGTTATTCCACTGATGGAGCCTTCTGACTGGGTCCTGTAGCCCTCCATTCCTGGAACAAAGCTATCACTGTTAGATTCTTAGTCCCTGTCTCTTCTGCTTCCTGTGTCCTGTGCTTTCCTTTCTCCTTTATTTTTGCCAATACTGGGGACAGAAATAGGGCCTTGCACATTGCTAGGCAAGCACCTACCATTGAGCTACATATCCCCCTAATGGAGCACATTCTTGAGGGGCTTCATGTGGAGGTAAACACTCTGAGTTTAGTTATCTGAAAAAAAAAAAATGTATACTCTTCTTTCTCTTGATTAATGGTTTGGTTGCAAATAGAATTCCAGATTGGAAATAATGTTCCTTTAGAACTTAGAAGACATTTCTTCATTGTCTTTGGATTCTGGTGTTAGTACTGAGAATTTAAAGTCAGTTGTCTTCCTGATCCTTTAATGTGGAAATTCACATTGGATGGTTCTAGAAATCTTCTCCAGTCAGTCGATGATTGCCCTCCCCTCTATTTTCTCTCCCCTGACTTCCTACAATTCCTATATTTAGACATAAGCCTTCTGGTGGTTGTGTAATCTTTTCTTTACTGCTTCCATCATTTTGCATTTTTGTCCTACTTCTTGAGATATATCCTCGGCTTTATCATCAAATTCTATTGAGTTTTCCATTGTAGGAGTGCAAAGAGCCATTTTGCATCATTGTATATTCAGTGCTTACTGCATTGCCCAGCATGCAATAGATCATCAATAAATGGTGAATGAAGACATATTTCTGCATCTCAATTTGCTTATAATTTTATTAAACCAGATGTTCATGCATATTGCTAAAGACTATAAAAAAGAACAAAATTAAGTTTCACATTGCTAAGTAGTAAAGGTAATAACCTGAGAGTTTAGATGCAGGCTAATTAGGGAAAACTAAATGGAAATATTGGAGACATGAATACCTTTTAGATAAGCAAAGAGGAACATGAGCATAATAGCAAGGAATCCCCCCTCCCCCCAGTGGAATGTGAGTTTAGGGATCAATGAAGAGACCACTACACTTTAGAAACTACTTGACAAAACAAGCCTTTCACTTTGGATAATCTGATTTAATGGGCCTACTGGCAGATAGAATATACAGTGGTCCCTTGACTTAAGAACTCAGTGCATTCCCAAGGGCTGGTACTAACTTAAGTGGTCAATCAAAGGCTCAGGCTTCTCTATACAGCCTTCAAAGTCTCTTTCCTGTAGACAGGCAGATCCGAGTCCTTAGAGAGTCATCAGCCTAGAATTTCTTGATCAACCCCATATAGGAAAGGATATTGTCATGTTCTTTCCAGAATCCTTTAAGGGTTAAATATATCTGAGACCAGCTGGAAGCACAAGTGTCCAGAATTTGAGTCATAACTGAAGACTTTGGTTGTAAGTTAAAACCAAAATTCTGGTTAGAACACAAGTTGTTTGTATGTCAGGCTAGTTATAACTTGAGGTTCCACTGTACAGAAGTAGGAAGGAATGCAGTACTCTAACCAGGGGAAGAACTGTAACAATTATAGCCACAGCAGATAGCCCAAAGAATCGGGTTTAATATTCAGTGTTTTATTTTATTCAATGTTTATAATATAAACAAAGGATTATGAATGTTATTGTAAACTATTGGCATACAATAATCAGAAAAATTATACAATCTGATTTTTGAAAATTTTGTTTGCAGCTGAAGAGCTCACTTATTATGCTTCAGAAAACCTTTGATCTACTAAATAAGAACAAGACTGCCATGGTTGTTGGAAGCTAGTGATTTTACAGACTAAAATAACATCTGGAAGATAGCCAGAAGATGAAGGATTTTAATTGTCTGAAGAATATCTCATTTTCTTCTTGGAATTTTTAATATGTTACTCTTTTTAATAACATTTATCTGTTAATTATTCTCTGATAGCCTTAAGAATTCTGTTTTTTCACTTCCTATATATATTTTTAAATTTGTCTAGTGAACTGTGAAATATATTCTGGAATTGAAATTATGTTATATAAAAAGAAAGCAAGACATACTGAATTGTGTGGTATACATTCTTTTCTACAGTAGTAGAGTTTGAAGTTTGAGCCTTTGAATTTGTGTGTTAGTGCAGAATCTACATGTCCAATGGACTGCTTTCACAGTTGTTTATGAGACTAAAGAAGTCTCATAATGTAAAAAGAAAGTGCTATCAATAATTTGAAAGGACAGTTTTTAGACATAACCAACATTTCTAGATTTTATCCTGTTGTCATTTCATATGCAAAGTCATTAGTCATGTTTTGAATATTCATGTTTATTATGTGAAAAGCTACTTATTCATATTGTATCTTGATAAAAAGTTAATTTTTTATTAAAATATCAGAGGTGAGATCATCTTCCCTGTATGTACACATGGAGTCAGTTTAGGAAAAGGAAACATGTAGGATACCAATGCTCTAAATGAAGAATCATCATCTGAGTTTTAAAAACCAGAAGGCTATGTTAAAATATGGACATTTTGTTAACAGATCAAATACGTGCTTGAACTAAGCTTGAATTCAGCTTACAGTCTTTCATGGTGGGAGTGACCCATCTGGTTGAAAATAATTTGCATGTTAGTTTTTAGTAGCCACGTATAATGGCTTCATTCTTTTATGTATGAGTGTGATTTTTTTTTTTAGTTGGTAAATTGTAAGTCAGGCACAGTTTAGTTCTCTGAGTGATGTATGTCCTCATTCAAATGCACTGAGTGACATGAGATACAAGTTTGGGCTCTTTCATAAAAAGTTTTTACGCATTTGTTTCAGTAACTGTGGTTCATGAAACCTAGGACTTTATGAACTGACCTGAAATCAGATTTTCTTTTGGGAGTCAGGAAAACTTCAGGAAGTACTTACTATTTTGACCTTTTGAGGTCTTTCTCTGCAACCTATATATCCATATGTGGGGTATATATTGTTACAATTTGAATAACTTCCCGTAATTATTTTCTTTTAAAAGAATCACCAAAGCCACATGGCATTGCTACAGTCTTTTTTGAGATACCTGTGGAGAAAGTATTGAGTTGATCAGAGGAAAAATGGGTTTCTCAGGTAGAATCCGAACTAACCCCGGGTACCAGTCTACCAGTGGTTCTCTGGCTAAGAATTTTAGTGTCTGACTGTAAGCAAGAGTGACTTAATTATAAATTTGAAACTTTGTTAAATTTACAAAGATGATCACTGACAAGCTGAATATTTTTAGGGTTTCTTTAAAACATGTATTTTATAACATACCTCAAAGATTATCAAAGTTCTTATAAATTATGTATTAAGATATTAATAAAATTTAAACTTGTGTAAACGATGCCAATAAAACAGAAAATGAGTTGTAATTTCTTTTTCTGCTTAAGATAAAAAACTTAGGAGATGTACATGGGTCTGCACTCTTTCAATAAAACCTAAAGAAGACTAATTTTAAGATAATTTCATTTCAATGTGCACACTACCGGAGCAAAAGTACTAGTGAGGCCTGCTCGTAGAATTTCTGCTGCTGCTCGCCAGAAATGAACAAGTTGGAGAAAACAGATCTGGGAGCAGGGATGGGCCTTTAAGGGAAGGCGGGCGAATTTGGGGGTGGTACCTGGGTTGACCAGGTCCCCAGCGCCTGTTGCCGGCGTCAGAGAGCGGGCTGATGACCGGCGGTCTCACGGAGTTGGAAACCCTCGTGCTCCGCGTAGCTCCGTCTCTGCACCCCGCGGGCTCCGGGGGCCGCCCCGCCGAAATCCCAGCGAGGCCCGGAACTGGCGCTGGCGGGGCGACGGCGGGACGGGTGGGTCCGGCCGGCTGGCGCGCACGTGCGGGCGGGCGGGATC
>NW_004524629.1:6564921-6591356 GCF_000260255.1 Octodon degus
CAGGTGGGCGGCCGCGGCGGGGACGCGGCGGAGCGGGACACGGGTCCCTGAGACTCCGGCTGTCACGCCCGCAGCCCCGCGGCGCCGGCACTCGGAGGCGCTTCCGCGTCCCAGGAGGAGCCGATCTTTTTCCTTCGGTCTCCGCCTCTTTGGCGGCAGGCGCACCTCGGTCGGGAGGACAGGTAACTTCCCTCCAAGGTCATTCTCCGGGCGGGGCGGCCTGGAGGTTTGCCAGCCGCCCAAGAGGTTGGCGGGGGCGGAGCGCGCGCGGCGCGGGGCTCTGGCGAGCCGGGCTGGACGGCGACCTCGGGGCTGCCCGGGAGCCTGCTGGCGTTATCCCGACCCGTTGGGTGGCCCCAGTTGCGGGGCACATCTGCCGGTGCTAGCGAGTATTCCTTGCTGCTCCCGGGCCCCGGAGGGTGCGTTTCCCCGGCACTTCGCCTTGGGGCGGGGACAGCTGGGTGCGCCTGAGCCGCGCCCGCGCTGGCGCCCGCAGGTGAACCCACCGCCCGCGCCCCTGCTGTCCTGGGCCGCGTGGTCGGCCGTCGCCATGGGAACGCCTGGTGCCCAGACGAAGCCTGGTCTGCGTGGGAACGGGAGGTGACGGGCATGGAGCCCCCTGTCTGATGATGCGAACCTACAAAAGCCTTACGAAAAGGAGACCCCCTCCCCCTCTTCTCATTTTTGGTTCTTCAGGCGTTGGCGTTAATCAGAGGAGTGGATGTGTTTACAAGATGTGAGTTGTATTCGTTCCACCTTTACCTTCTGAGGGCTTCTTGCACCTCATGGTGACAGGTGCGAAATCGAAGGCCAACATGAAGCCCGTGAAGAAAAAGAAAATCGAAGAACCTGAATTGGAGCCCCTGTGCTGCTGCGAGTACATAGATCGAAATGGGGAGAAGAACCACGTGGCTGCTTGTTTGTGTGATTGTCAGGATCTCGATGAAGGCTGTGATAGGTAAGAACAGAGACATTCCCAGTGCGGACCCAAGAGGTTTTGGAGAACCACTATGTGTATTTTCAGCCTTGCCATCCAGTGTTAGAGTTTGCTCTTGATTCAGTTGAACTAAGGATTTAAAATTAAGAGTTTTGTATTGGCAGTTGTGAGGATTTTATAAAAAGAAAAATGCTGTAGTGCACAGTTGTTCAGCTGTTTTCTGGAACGTTACCGTTTTTCGTTTAGAGAGAGATGATGAAGGAGTGAATAGACAGATGAAGGGGTAGTAGTGGCACGTTGAATGTATAGAGGACGAGCCAGCAGAATCTGTAAGTTTAAAACAGATATGTTCGAGAAAGTTCTTACATTCCTAGTAGTCTTTCATTAGACACTTCTTGCATGAGATTGGTCACACCAGGTCCCAAAGATCATTTTCCTGCTGCTGCTGCTGCCACCGCCAGCAGACATGTATCTATCTCCCCTTCATTGACTATTTTCAGAGGGAGCAAAAATACTTTTTTAATCAGATCATATTGGGCTTCTGTAGTCATTATCTTAGTGGTAGAAGTTATCCAGAAAGATATTTAATATTACTGAAAAAGTTCTGAATGAAACAGTAATAAACCGGTAATATAAATAAATATATATTTAAAAATTGTTCTGTAGAAAGCTTACTGTAGGAAAAATAGGGATGTTGGGAACTTGGTTTTTCCATGAATTACCTCCTGACACCTGGATACAGTGGTATGTGGCTTTAATCCCCGCTATTGAGGAGGCTGAGACAGGAGGACAGCAAGTTTGAGACCTGATTGGGTAATTTAATGAGACCTTGTCTCAAAAAATGGATGGGGTGAGGATGTAGTTTAGTAGTAGAGCTCCTGTGGCCAGGTTCATTCCCCGGTACTGTCAGGAAAGTCACTACACCTACAAATTGTTGATTTAGAATTTGATGCATTAATCTAGTCATGAGAAACATTCCCTGGGGACCACTGCAATCTTGTACCTACAAGACTCCTACAAACTGTTCATAACTCCTTTGTAATTCTTCCTTGACTATGTTTATAGTTTTCTTTTTTAACAAAAGGTATCCTTTTTTTACCCCCTTTTTGTTACAGTGTCTTAGTATGTACCTCAGACTGGCCTTGAATTCTGCATAGGCCAGGCTGAACTCCAACCCAGGCTGATCCTCTTGTCTCTGCCTCCCAAGTGCTGGGATTATAAGTGTAGGCATGCACCACCATGACCTTCTGGTATCTTTAAATGCAGGTCTTTTTTTTTTTTCCAGTCTTAGTCTAAAATTGTTACCGAGGAAATGGAGCACTTTATACTAATGCTGGAGAAATGATGCTCTCCATAACTGCAGTGTCAATACCACAGCTTTTCCATTAGCTTTGCTACCTTTTCCTCCCTCCCAGCCCTTGAAAGTGGGCTGGCCCATGATTCTCTCCTCTGCCATCTCCATACTCTGTTCCTCTGGAGAGGGCCTTCCAGTATCCCACTGTCACTGCTGTGCTGCATGATGCCTGTGTCGTTATCTCCCAGTCACTCCCAAATTCTAATCCTTCTGCTTTTAAAAGAAGATACCCCCTCCCCCAAAGAAAGAAGATTCCCATTCCAGAAGTGAAGGGAAATAATTCTTGACTGGATGTTCCACTTTCCAGACTCTGAGACGGTGCTGGGCTTTTCCTCTTCCACAGCCCACACTGCAGCTCTACTGGGCTGGAGTTAGACTCCTATCACTCTCCCTGGCTAATGTTGCATATCTGCTATCCCAGGGTGAGTGTCACCCCTCAGGGACTTGCCCTACAGCTCTACCAGGCCTTGTGTCAGCAGGGTCTCTGTTGACCAGTGTTCCCACAGTTCCCTTTGTGGGTCCATTCGGCATACATACCCTAGTGCCACTCTCCGTGGTAGCTCTGCCCCAGTGGCAGTTCTGTCTCAGCTTTGAAACTCTCTGGGGCATCCTTTGGAATCTAGACAGAGGTAGGCATTTCTCCACTGCTCTTATACCCCGTGTTCCTGCAGAATTAGCACTCTATGAATGTCACAGATAGTTTCTGCCAGTGCCTTTTGGAAGAGTGATCCTTGACATCTTGTAGTTGGACAGGCTGGAAACTTTTCAAATCTTTAGTTTCTCCTTCCCTTTAGATAATAAATTGTCTGTGTTCTCAGATTTTACTACAGTCTCCAACAGAATCCATCAGCACCTTGCACACTTTGTTCAGGATTTCTTCTACCATATACCCATGTTCTGCAAGACACTACAACATGAACACAACTCCGCCAAAATCTGTGCACCTTTCCACCCAGGATACCCATTCCTCCAGGCTCCAGCCATGCTGCTTTATGCTGAGGCCTAATCAGAATGGCTTCTGCAATCCATATTTCTACTGTGGTATGAATAGCAAAATCATCTAGTGATAGCAAAACTTTTAGAGCTTTCAGTGATGATAAACAGCTCACTGTAGCACACATGCCACAGGTTCACCGCCACAGGCTCTCCACCACTGTCTTAGGCAGTACCTGAGGGCTTTCTTTACAGCTCCTCCATGAGCGGTCACCAGATTTGCCCTTTATAGTCTCTTCACAGCAGTGAAGGCTATTTCTAGCTTGCACTTCAGAGCTTTTCCATCCTCTGCCCCTTCTTCCAAAGCTACTTCCATGTGTCCAGGTTTTTGTTATAGCTGCTTCCCAACTTGTTAGTACTAGTGTCTGCCTTAGTCTTCAGTTGCTATAATAAAAGACTTGAGATTGGGGAATTTATAAGTGAAAGACATTTATTGTTGTTGTAGGAGCCCGGGAAATCTGAGGTTGAGGTTCTAGCATGTACAGTGGATGGTGAAGGCCCCTCTCTGCTCGGTAGATGGAGCCCTTTCTGTGCCCTCACTTGGTGGGATGCGTGAGCGAGCTCCTATGGCCTCTTATCGGGTGCTAACCCCATTCACAAGGGCTCTGCTCTCGTGCACAACCTGAGCACCTCTGAATGGCCTCATCTGTTTTCCTCCACCTTTCTTCCTTTCTCATCCTCCTGTTTCTTGGTGGCAGCGTCTCACTGTGTTGCATTTTGGGTGACAAGGTTTCTCCGTGTTGCCAAGGCTCAATCTGAAGCATTTTCCTGTCTCGGCCCACTGAGTAGCTGGGACTACTGGCCCTGGCAGCACCATCCTTCAGTACTGATGTATGGGGATTGGGTTTTAACATACACATTTTGGGAGCAACATAGCCGTTCAGTCTGTAGCATAGCCGCCGTGTGCAAAAGAGTCAGCAGATGCGATTCTTTTCACCAGTTACTAGACTGACTAGTTTTTCCCTCCAGCATTCCTTATGCAGCGCCATGTCACTACACTGGTTTACCTCCTGGGCCCCCAGACAGGTTTTGTCCCATTTCCCTTCACTGTAGTGCCTCTCGCTACTCATACATGACCAGCAGTCATGGTCTAGCGCATCACATCTTTTTCACTAAGATCCTTCTGATGATTCCGTATAGAAATGTTCATCCTCAGAGTACTCACTGTTTGATCAAAAAATTCAGTGAATGATTTTTGCTCCTTCATACTTGATTCAGCATTTTTAAAATTCTCATGTTGTCTGCACAACTACAAAGTACACTGAATTTTTTTTTAAGTTCTTTGACTATGTATTTACATAGGTCTAAATGTTGTGTATGGGGAATATATATATATTTTTTTTTTCCTAAATATTATTTTTGTTCTCATTAAAAAATGATACCTGAATCCAAGAAGCTCATGTTTAGTAGTAAGGAGATAAAATGCTTAGCCTTTGGTCTGTTTTATTATTTATCCCTGTGTTTAGCATTCAGTGTTGTGCAGTTTTTAATTCAGTAAACCTATATGAAGTGCCTTCTCTTTTTTTTTTTTTGCTCTTTCTGAATAGATGGTTTACGTGTAAATCAGTACAGCCAGAGACTTGTGAAAGAATCATGGATACAATTTCTGATCGCCTCCGAATTCCTTGGCTTAGGGGAGCCAAAAAAATTAACATTAGCATCATCCCGCCACTCCTACTGCTGCCTGGCTTCCTGCATGTGGCGTCCTGGCATTTCCTCTTGGGGGTAGTGGTGTTGACCTCCCTTCCTGTGCTGGCACTGTGGTACTACTACCTCACTCACAGAAGGAAAGAACAGACTTTGTTTTTCCTGAGCCTTGGACTGTTCTCCCTGGGCTACATGTACTATGTGTTCCTGCGGGAAGTGGTCCCCAGAGGGCGCGTGGGGCCTTCACGGCTGACCGTTCTCACCTGCGGGTTATTTCTAATACTCTTCGCCTTGTACAGAGCCAAGAAGAATCCCGGCTACCTCAGCAGTCCAGCCAACGAGGCCACACCCCTGAGCAACAGCCAGATTGAATGCCTGAGCAGAGAAGGCCAGGAAAAGACCAAAGGGTTCCTCGCAGCAGATCCTTCGGGCAGTGTCAGCAGCCGTGCAGTGAAGGGTGACCTGAAGAGCTCCTCCAGGGTGCTGGCTGGGAGCCCCACCAAGGTCAAGGAGGACTGGTGCGCCAAGTGCCAGCTGGTGCGCCCAGCCCGGGCATGGCATTGCCGGATCTGTGGCATCTGTGTGAGGAGAATGGATCATCACTGTGTCTGGTATGTTGGGAAAATCTGGAGGCCTGGAAGGTGTAAATTCACGTACAACTCTAGCCATATTTGATCTGTATTTGTGCTGTCTTAAAATTTCTCTTCTTCCCAGCTTTACACCTTGTAGATATTTGTGGGCTGTTAGGATGTTCCCACTTAGTCATCGGTTTTTTGGATTTGACAAATTTAGTTCTTTCAGTCATTTCCTGAAGGAGGATAACAGAAGTTTTGGGTTTTTTTTTTTTTTTTAGTTTTTCTTTTTTAGTTTTTCTTTGAATAGCTCTCGTTTCTTCTAATAGAGTGGTATTTTTTTTTTTTTTTAAGTCATTATCAGTGTATTTCTCTGTGCTATTCCTTTTGAATGGATAGCTCTGGAAAGTGTTCCCTATTTTTAGGTGCCTCTTTTGTCCTCTTGGGAAACATCCTTAATCGTTTGTTGTTTGAGATAAGATTCACTAGGTAGTGCAGGCTGGCCTTGAGCTCACAGTGATCCTCCTGTCTCAGCCTCACAAGTGCTGGGGTTTCAGGCCTGTACCACCACGCCTGGATCTTAATCATTTTTGATGCTACTTGTAATTTCCACTGTTAGGGAGTTGAGTCACTACCAGTTAACTTTTTATGTGGTTATTTCAGAGAAATGAAGTTTTGCACTTCTGGCTGGCCAGTGACAAAAAAAAAGACACATAAAGCCCTTACGATACAAAGTATGACATTTAAAAATGATCTTGGAGCTTTACAGATTGACTAAAGTAAGGATGATTATTCAGACACGAACACTGTAAGCTCATGTGTGTAGCATCGTTGCTCTTAAGGCAGTTGTGGGTAGTGAATTATGCTTCTTGGGTATGTAGATACCCCCCTTCAGGAGCGACCTGGGACAGGGCTTGTGAGCGACTGTGAGGTTCCACCTCTTCATCTCCATCCTTGAGTCCCATGTGTGCCCACCCATTTACAAATGCTGGCTTGAGGGCCTTGTAGCCTCTCCTAAAGGAAACCTCTGCTTATGGCAGAGGTGCCAGGATTTGAGAGAACCCTTGGACAGCTTGTGCCACGGATGGCCACGGCACAGGACTGTTTGTACTGGAGTAGTAGCCTATGTATTTTCAAGTTATTCTTCACATCATGGTTCATGGTTCTAATTTCTTTGAGTCCCATATCACTGTCTTATATACTTAACATGTATTTTCCTATACTCTATAATATACTCAGATTTATCATTTCTTCAGTTTTCGTAAGTCTGGTATATATTTTCTTTAGCATGGGGGTGATGACAGAAAGAACCAAGTATTACTAATAGGAAGAGAGGCTGCAAATGTAGCTTGGTGGAGGAATGCTTGACTGGCATGCTCAGATCCTGTATTTAATCCCCAGCACACAAACACAAATATAAATATCACACACACACACACACATACACACACACACACGTAGATGGGGGGGGGTGGGGATGATTTGTTAGCCAGGTGATGTCTTAATCATCTTGTCCTCAACTAAATGATAAGGATTTCACTGTGTAGAGAGCAGCAGATACAAGATCGTTTCTCTTGGTGGATAAATTGTTAATTCCTTAAAGTTGAACAAAATAAGTGAATTTACTTTTTAATAACAATTTCATAGCACAGTATTCCTGTTTTAAAAGCTTTGTTCATTGTGTAAGTTATATTAAGATGTTTAAAGATGTGCATGCTTCCCCCTCCCCCCCATTCTCTTTTGAGGATAAATAGCTGCGTTGGAGAATCAAACCATCAAGCATTTATACTTGCTCTTCTGATCTTCTTGCTCACTTCGGTGTACGGAATAACACTCACCCTGGATACTATCTGTAGAGATAGAAGTGTCTTCACAGCTCTCTTCTATTGTCCTGGAGTTTATTCAGATTACAGGTGAGTTGTGGATCCCACAATCAGGAAGCCCAGCAAAGTAATCAAGGTGGCTTGTGATAGGGGCTCTAAGTTAGGCAGGCCTTCAGTGCTATGATTATGTGCATTTTTCTAGGGTGATAAGAAAAAATCATTGCCTGATACGAAACGAGGCCTCTGTACTTAACAAGCAGACCCAGGTTCATCAGGGAGAATTGGTGATTTCCAGAGTCAGATGACCACTTGTGTGTGCAAGGTAGCACCGTGGCCCTTTGAGAAGTGCTTACCATCTTTGTAACCTTTCTTTTCTTACCTGTTATGTTTTTTCCTGTTCTACTTTTTTTATAACTATCACACTGATTACTGTGCTATCTAGGTCAAATTTTCTAAGCACTGATCAGTGGGGGCCCATTCATATACTGAGAAGATCTCCAAGCAATTACAAAAGCTGGGGTTCTTTGGGAGATGGCCTGGCTGCCCCCACCTATGACAGCCCCCTGCCCCAGCCCTGTCCATAAGGGCACATAGTCATTGCACAATTGTGTTGGCAATGTCAAGGACACACAGCACTTCCCTACACCAAGGATTCATGTCACCTTTGTATGGTGAGGTTACTGGGTGTAACCGTCTCTGAGGTGTCATTCAGCTTTACAAATGGATTTATTTTGAACTACCTTCATTTAGTATTTGAGTGAATATAATGAAATGGCAGGTGTTACACAGCTGATCCTTCTTACTGTGTCATTTGTAGCCTGATAGGAACTTTCCTGCCCTCTGGGACTCTGGGTTTTGGTAGCTGGTTTGAAATGTTATGGTTTCCTCTAGAACAAAGTAGCTAGAAGGCTGTCTCCTGGAGGAAGTCCCTGTCAGCTTTCTGTTCGTAGCACTGGCCTGGAAAATGAAGGCGCCCAAAACTTTAAAGCTGTTCCTAGGTCTTGCCATGAGCTTTCTTGGGAACTTTTATAGCTATCATCTCAGGGCAACTTTGTGTTCTCCCGAGTTAGGTCCAATTAGGAATTACTCATTTAGCAAATATGTTCAGTGCCATTATATCAAGTGTAGTGCTGGTTGTGTGGAGGATACAAAGTGTAAACACCAGCCCTTGCTGTTCTATAGCATATTATAAAAAGAGGCATCAACAAAAAAATAGCCTGTTGATTCTCATATGTTAGATTTATTGTGGTTATTGGTGTTTTGGGGATAAAGAATCCTCCAGTTTAGAAGATAGAGAAGATATGTAAGTCTTTAGTAATAAGTAGGAAGTGAACTGGTGTGGTGGCACACCCTTGCAGTCCTAGCCCTCTGTGAGGCTGAGGCAGGACAATCACAGGTTGTAGCCCAGTGTGGGCAACCTAGTACTTAGTGAGATCGTGTCTCCAACAATAGGAAAGAACAAGGGATACAGCTTAGTGAAGGCTCTGGGTTTAAAGCTTAGTACTAAACAAGTATAACATCTGTGTGTGGTGACAGCTTTGTGAATGGTGAAGGTGGCAGCAGTCCTGACTGGTCTTCTTCCCCTTCCCAGCTCGGCTCTGTCCTTCACCTGTGTGTGGTACTCTGTGATCATTACTGTGGGGATGGCCTACATCTTCTTGATCCAGCTGATAAACATCAGCTACAATGTGACCGAGAGGGAAGTGCAGCAGGCCCTTCGGCAGAAGACTGGGCGCCGGCTCCTCTGGGGGCTCATCGTGGACACGGGCCAGTACAACAGGGGCTTCCTGCGGAACTGGCACCAGTTCTCCACCCTGGGCGCATGTGCAGTCCCCCACCCTGCCGAGGACATCGTCTGAAGTGCCTTCTGCAGCCTCGCCTCCTTTCCACTTCCGTATCCACACAGAATGTCCATTGTTGTCTCCAGCTTCTTAAAGGCATTCAGGGCCATGCTTAGGTTGGGAGATTAGACTGGACAGAATTAATTTTTCTGACTTCACAACTGAAGGGTTTTTGTACTGAAGCAGTCAAAGTAGAGCCATTTCTTTCCAGTCACCTTATTAATAGATTGAGTCAGGAGAAGTGGAAAAGGATGTGGATTACTAAAGCACAGATGGGTAGGAGCAATGCTTGTTCACTAGTAGGAAGAGTTTTAGATTAGGATTGTTTCTAGGCCCGCTCTGAATTACTAATAGCCATGTGACCCTTAGTTGAGTCACTTTCTGAAGTCTCAGGTTCCTCTGTTATGTGGGGTACTGTTGCCTGCCCTGGCCACCTCAACCAGTGTGAGGGTCACGTGAGGGAGCAGGCATTTGGAAAGCACTACCAAGCAACAGAAGCACCCCAGGTGTAAAGTATTACTGGACTTTAATCCTAACACCCAGAAAAAAATGTTTGTGCGTCCAAATATCGAAGCCAGATTTATCAGGGTCATTAGATTTCAAACATATACTATACTGTGTAGTGCAGCAATGCAGGGTTCTCCTTAAGAATTAGATGCTAACTACTCTTACAGGGTAGGAGACTAGTGACTGAAGCTAGTTGTCTGGCCCTGAAAGGACGGTTGCGGTGGCGAAGATCCTTGTTTTCAGTGTAGTACCTAGTGCTCGTGAGTTTAGGTGATGGGTCTTTCTTTTCTTTCTCTGTGTTCTTCTGGATGTACTGAACTGACTCTGTTAGGCATTCATGCTTTTCCTCTTTCCGTGCTTCACTTTACTTGGTAAGGTGCTGGCGCACTGTGGTGGCGGCTGCAAGAGGAGCAGACACTCCTCTGAGAACACTTCGCCCTCTCCTGGGTAGGGAGGCTGGTTAATATCAAGGGCTTGATTTTTTTGTTCATATAATTCAAATGCTGTCAGTTTATAGCACTAAATTGCAAAAAATCAGTCTTGTGGCATTCACATTATTCTGGCATGAACTTTCCTAGAGGTGGTGATTGACACCTTCCCATTGCACTCGCACATTGCTTCTCATTCACCTTCCTTACATAAAAGCGTCTCACCAGGAGAGACGGAACAGGGAGTGTGTGATTTCCAGATTAATGGATTGGTATTCTTCCCTTGTTTTTTCCCAAAGAACAAATTGTTACTTTAATCATATTTCAAAACTGAAAATATATAAAGGATTACATATTTATATAGAATGGCTTATTCTGCCAAAGAATTAAGATGGAGATTTAGATGGGGGAAAGAAATTACCATCATGAACTGTTTGGTTTTATACATGCACTGCTCTACAATCCCAAAGATAATTGATGAATCCTTCAGTTTTCTGTGGCTTGTCCCTTACTCCAGAGAAAATATTGCAAACGTTTTCTGTCATTCTGTGCTTGCTGCTTTAGTGATGGATTCACGTGTTGGGAGGAGACATTGCTGCTTCCTGCTCCTCTGCTCTCTAGCTCTACAGACATCATCCCTAGTCTCTCCACTAAGTGGGGCTGTGCTTAGCAGAGTTGTCACATTTTTATTCAGGCTTGTCATTGCTCGCCCCAGAGATGAACTGTTCAACAAATGACAGGCTCTGTGCTCTGCTGGGATGGGGCGAGCACGGACCCTGGGGATGGCAGCAGAGGCCGCAGTTTCGGCAGGCATGCCCTCTCCTTGGCCCAGATTCAGATACTCCCTTCAAGTTGGTCCAGATATCGCCAATTTGTCTGTGTAGATTTTTAGATAAGAGAAATGGTAACACTGTCAAAGCATATGTACGCAGAAATAGGTAGTTTCTTGAATGCCAGCTATATAGCCAACTCTGATTTCTAGCAACTGATAATAAAAATTCAGAAACATTAGAGTAGTCAATAATTGCAGCTTGCCAAATCTTTTAGCAGCAATCCACATGTGATGAAGAGAACAGCTGAAGCCACTGGAGAGAATTAGAAAGGTTCACCATCTTTGGAACAACTCCCCCAACCCGTTTGCCTGGGCGGGAGCTCTCTACTTACTATTCTGACCAACCGGAATTATGCTTATTTTAAGTTCCTTGAGAACTCACTATTGGCACCTCACAGAAGAAAGCTTAGATTTGGAAGGTTCTGGGTTTTGAGGACTAAAAGCCTTCTGAAGTGTTTGGGCCAAAACAACCAAAAAAAAAGGGGGGGGGGCTATGTATGCATTTTTGTAGGCTCTGCCAAATGCTTGGTCTAGGTCCCAGCCTTTTAAGCCTTTTTATGATCTAGAGCTTTTTAAGGAATTGTGTGATAGTGCTTGGCTCTCGCCAGAAGGCAGAAGAATTTTCAGTGGAATCTTTGAACAGACAAGGCCTGTGAATCAACTGTCCCCTCTGAGTGAACTGGTGATGGTGGCACTGAGTTTCCCTGCCATCTCTTGGCCATAGATCAAGCCCCTCCCCTCAGTGTGATCCACACAAGCTGGTTCCTTTTTCCTGGGCCACAGCCTCAGCCTGTGTACGGATGCAGTGCATGTGGAGCTTAGGAAGTTACCTGTCTTACATTCTTACCACTCATGTTACCATCATGCCATTATGTGCTGTTCGGGGAGGAAGAATGCGTCCATTTGAAAGATTTGGGGGAGTAGGGGGAGGACAGTTAAAGATCAGGATTGGAAGAAAGAAGAAAAATCTTTTAATATTTAAAAGTCTTGGGATGTCCATAAAAGCCTTCTGGTTCTAGCAGGGTGCTCTTGAAGTGAGCAGACCACTAACAATGCCTTTTTCTCCAGTTACTCTGATTGTTGCTAAATTAGAGCCTTAAGTGTGTTTTCAGGACAATGTGCTGCTTATTTCACTTCCGCCACATGTGTGTTTGTGTTTAGGATATTGCAGATCTTTGTTCTCCAAGTTGTGTTTTCCTTTGGTGAATGAAATGATTGTTGTCTTCCATTGTACCATCTGCCCAGAAGAAAGACTGCTATAAACTTTCTCTTATGCAATAGTCCTTGGTACTTCTAATATTTTTAGCAAAAGAAAATTTCTATATTAGAACCTTTCACTGCCAGAAAACACAGTGCCAGTCCGATTCTATGGAATACTGAGCATCTGCTTCACAGACTTACTTCCTTTGGGTAGGGTGTTAGCTTTTTATTATCAAGTTGAACTAATAGAAACAAAATTAAAACATCTAAAAGCACAGTTTTAACTGGGATGTTTAAAAATTAATGCTTTGTGAGATTTGAAGGTCTCCTTAAGTTGGTTTATATGACTTAACTTCATTTTAGCCATATTTTGGTAAGCTGGATTTTAAAAAGGAGAATTTCTCAAATAAGCAATGGATGATAAAAGACTTTTGCTTGAGGCACCTGTTGGGAATCTAGTTTTCTCAGTAGCAATTTGACAAGTGTGCCATTTTATATCATACAGCAGAGGCAAGACTGGTGCAGATGAAAGCGATGCTAAACTTAAGAATAAACTGTATGTTCCTGTGGATATTTGCTGTGATTAATACAAACTTTCTACAGAATCAGCTAATGTAATCCTGCTGCTAATGCATACTTAACCATACTTCAGCAGGCACTGAGCATTGCTAACGCTGTAGTGTTAGCAGCAGGCCAAAGACTTCGTGGTTAATGGAGACAGATTTCTCACTCTCTTCTTTTTTGGTGTCAGGAATTGAACTCAGGACCTTGTGCTTGCCAGGCAGGCGCTATACCACTGAGCTGTATCTCTGGCCCTGGAGACAGATTTCTTAGAGGCTGCTGTGACTGTTGGCCTCATGATTTATTAGTACTCTAGCCTTCCTGACAGCAACTTTCACCTCTAGAAATTTCTATTTAGAAGTCAAAGCTTTAAAACCAGACCTAGGCACTTCTAATTACTGATGTAACTAAAACTGTGTTCCTTCAGGTGGAGCCACTGACAAGATACCACAGAGCTGGAGAGTGCCCCTTGTGCCCTCAAGCTCGGGGTGATTTGGTGGTTTCAGTTGTCAAGACTTAATTATTAAATATTAAATTCAGTATTTAATGTAACTGCCCTGACAACAGTAGAGTTTTTTCAGAGCTTATCTGGAAGCTGTGGGCTAGACATTTTGCACTGTTTTTATACTTGTATTCATATTCTCTTATCACCTCAGACAGACACAAAGCCTTTTAAGTGGAGATTTTACAAATTACTGCCATTTGTGTAAAATAATGTCCTGTGACCAAGTTATTCAAATGGAAAATAAAGTGCTTTCTTTATGGAAGATGGTTGGTGTTTCTTGGTCTTTGTGTTCTTTCACTTAAGAAAATCCTGCATTATCACTGTCCTGCCTCTGACTGCCTTTTGTCCCCATCCTGTAGACTTGGTGCTGGCCCTGAGATGTTTTTCCTGATGGTTATTTCTTCCCGGTTTTTGGGTCAGGGTACTGCTTATTTGGACGTTGTGTTAGCTCAAAGCCCTTCTTTATGACTGTCCAACAAAAGAGAGCATCAAAATTATTTTCCTTATATCTTTTTAGAATGTGTAGAAGTAGATAAGTGTAGCTGGGCCAATCAGAATGGACTGCCAAAGACCCTTGAAGTGAGACAAAAACAAAGCTTAAGTAAAACTTCAGTTTTATGGGGTTTGTTTGTTAATTAGTTTTGGTACTCACAATTGAACTTGTGACCTCACGCTTGCCAGGGAGGTGTGTGCCACTGAGTTAGATCCCTGGCCTGACAGGGTTTATTTAAGACGGTGACATAATTATTTAAGGAATTCACTTAACCTTATCTGTAGAACTGGCATTAATTCTGGTGCTTGGTTTTTAGGAGCTAATATCAGCCAGTATTCTGTAACTACGCTGAAGTTAAGTATAAACAGTAGTTAAGAAGATGGAAAGAGATTCAGTATGAATTACTTTTACTCCCATTTTCTTTAGTGACCATTAGTCTTAAAAACACTTGAATTCTTAGATCACAGCTATATAATCAAAGGAAAATATATATAGAGAAGATTATTGGAGAAGTAACATTCAATTTGGGTGTTTTATATTTCATTGCATATCTTCTGTGAAAAAAAGGTGTAAGTCATTTGTTGGTAGTGGAAAAAAGGCAGCCTTTTAGGAAATAAGAGGCAGGAACAGTCTTTATTTGAAAAACTGCAGTTTTATTTTGCCAATTGAAATCTCTAACCTAACAAATAGTTACTTCTAGGCTGCCAGGGTCTTTCTTTACTGTTTTCATTTCTGGACTTGAATGTGTTACAATAAACATGCTTTTCATAATGAAAAACATTTTTCCTAGTAGGTTATTCTCCCAAGACAATTCACAGAAGAGCATTTTATCAGTGTTTATAGCACCTTAAATATTAAAACCTTTCAGTTTAAGATAAATATTTCAACATTGAAATCAAACTGGGAGACAAATCAAGTGGATTATTTAGAAGTTGTAACCTACCAAGTATTTTAATGAATGCTGGATTGTCCTTGGTAGAGTTACTAGCTTTTGGGATTTCCTTTACATGCACTATCTTTGGTGCCCCAGTTTGAAATCAGGATAAGCTACCACCCTCCGCAGTGGCTCTAGAGTAGCTTTTGATACATGGTTTGTCATCAGCAGTGGCCTGCAGGGACTGGCTCTGGTAAGGGGCTTGACGCTGAGGCCTCTCAAGCCCCCTACCAGAAACTCAGGCGGGCAATCACTTGTCCTTTTTAAAGTTTACTATGCTAAAAACATACAAGATACGTGTGGGTGGTAGTGCTCTACACTGTTCCTGTGGATGACCACATGTGAAAAGTGAGTGCGACAGTGACCCAAGCAAGGTCAAGGAAGTACAAATGACCCAAATAATCCCTATTGCCCAGCAAGTAGCTCAAAATAAACCACCTACAAACATGTGTGCAGGTAGCAGGGATAATGCATCCCCCAGCCCATCGCGATCCCCACCCCAAGCATTGCACTGGTCTGTGCTCACAAGTGAAGTCCAAGGATCTGTGGCTGTCCTAGCAGTGGTCACAATGGTGCCAGCATCTGGAAGTCTGGAAGAATTTCCGCTACCCTTCTGCGGAGCTGCTCTCGCCTTTCTTCTTTTACTCTTTCCTCCTTCATCAATTTTACAAACTTTGTCCACGTCTGAAATGCAATCCTGAGCATCTTCCTTTAAGAAAGAAGAAGGGAGGGGAAAAAAGTGAAATACTAAGGACAAGTTGATTTTCCAGCTTAAGTAATTAAAAATGTTACTGAAATTCTGTGAATAAAACAAAGGGCCTGGAAAACACACCTGGGTTTTGGAGAGTGAAAAATGCTATGAAGAAACTAATGAGAGGTGACGATAGGGACATTTCCATCAGTGGTCAGTGGAGTCAGGGCCTCCAGTGTCCTTGATAGTTTATGACACTCCTTGGCTGACCTGATCTCAACCTGTACATTGTGCCCCAACCAGGGCAAGTGATATTGGCAAAGGTGTGGTTAGCCACAGCCCTCAGGGCAAAAGGCAGCAGAAAAAGGCATGGAACCGCTGGCATCAAGGACATGTATGTGCAAAGCCTGCTGGGAACCTCACGGCAACGAGTCTGAAATTTCAGTTGAGAAAAAGTACTCTACCATCCAATCATAAAAGCATGGTGCCGGAGGGGCATTTGGAGCCAAGCATTTGTGGTCACAGGGCAGCACAGTGGCCTTGGACAATCTGTCAGAGCCTAGGGCAGGGACCAGCAGGAATATCAGGGGGAGCCCAACAGACTTGCCTAAGGTGGCAGTCAAACTAAATCATACAGAGGGAAGGCACAGTGGGAGAGAGAAGCACCCTGTCTCAGATGAGCAGCTGTAGGCTTCTTAAGGCCAGGATGTTCATGTTGAAGAAATAAAGGCTTTCCAGGAAGAGGGCATGACTCGAGCAAAGCGACAGGAGCAAGAGTAGCACAGCACATGTGAGGATCTACAAGTGGAGTGAGATCCTGAAAAGCACAGAGCAGGTAGAAGTATATTTTCACAACTGGAGGCAGTGGTGGGATTTGCTCTGGAATGCATCTCAGTCCTCATTTTTATAGCTGTTGGTTGTTTCATGTTTCAGATACTGTTGATTTTTGTGGGTAAAAGTCTTGGGAAAAAAAAAAAGGTTCCAAGGAGTGGAACTGCTTCACTGATTTGTGTTTGCCCATTCACCCCACTATTTACAGCTTCCTGAATTTCTCTTTAGAACCCACTCCCAGTCTTTGACGCTGCCTCCACCTCCACCTCTTTCTTACCTGCTGTTCATCATCCTACTATACCCATTTTCCTGACTTCTGCATTCTAGTTCCTACTGCTCTATCCACTGACAGTCTCTGCCCCAGCCCAGCGGGTAGGGCATGTTCACGATGGACTGCATCAAGGCAGGCTAATCGGGCTCATCAGAGCTGGCTGACTTGATAGAGCAGGTGTGTGAGTGCCCTGCAGCAGAAGTGAGCCTTGTCAGTCTGAGGAGAGTAGGGGCCAGTGGGGCAGAACAGGGCGGGCAGGAGCAAACTGAGAAGAGGTGAAGGCACAGAATTCACTGCTCTTAGCCAGCCACTGGCTATAATTTTATTTCTTGATTGTGTGAATTCTTATAGTCTCCTAACTTCACACCCTGTATAGGAACACTGTCTTACTATTACACTTCATAGTTACCAATGATAACTAGGAAAATGGGGTTGATACACTCAAGAGAGTGTTTGGGAGCCAGAAGACCTGGGAGGGCGAGAGGGAGCCCATTTGTTACCTGTACACCCTGCACAATTCACCTGCGTGTCTGCAGCTTGTTTCCCTGCCTGGAAATGAGAATCATGAGTTGGTCCCCATGCCCAGGTTGCACTGTGACCAAATAAGAGGCAGTATGAAAAGCTCAAATGAAGCTCAATCTCTCTGTTCGGGGCTCACAAGCAGAAAGCAAGGGCAGGCAAAAAGGATGTTTAATACTACACTAAACTAAAACAGTATTAGCTGTTCCTTTGAGCCAGGCGCTGTGTCAAGTACATTAGCATGTTGCCCTTCTAGTCTTCACAACAACCCCCTAAGACAAGTTCTGTGGCTATCCTAACTTATCAGAGGGACCTCAAAAGGCTGCGTGCCCAGCTGTGCCCAGGCCTTGCCTCCAAGTCTTAAAGGCAAGTCCTTTAAGACTCTTCATTCAAAGGCAAGTCCTCCGAATATCCTGACTTTCTGCATATTCATTTTAAATTAGACAAAATTATAATCAACTTGTTTATCTGTTCCCAACCCACTGATTTCCAGTGTCTGCAAATGAAACAAGGACAATCACTTTTTACTAGGAGTGGGAATCATAGTGTACCAAGAAAGAAAACAATTATATAGAGCAGAGATGCATGTGTGTGCATGCACGCATACGAAAACCAAGCAATGGAAAAGGACTCTGAAGAGTGAGAACGGGGTGCCTGTACCTGTCGCAATAGCCTTCACGCCTCACAGGCCAGGGGAGCCACCAAAAGTGCTCACCACACTGAGTTCATAAGGAATAACACCAAATCACCAAAAAAGAGACAGGATTATTTGTTTACTCTCAAAGGGAAGTGTATAATGGCATTCAAAATATTTCTGTCCAAAATGATTAAAATTAGAAAACAAAAACTTTATTTATATGGATCACTTTATTTCTCCCAAGACATTGGATTTAATAAGATATAACTATATTTTAAATACTAATACAGTATGCATATATATGTATAATTAAAATTGAATCAAAATTGAATTAATAGTACTGAAGGCTGCATACTTGGGAAAAGCAAAAGCAGCACAGGGAAGGGCTGCTGCCCAAGTCAGGAGAGCAGTCTGCCTGCAGGAAGGGCCCGTGCTCAGGAAGAAGCCCTTCCAGCCCTGAAGTTCCACTGCTTGACTTCAGCCAGGGGTGCATGGCTGCCTACTTTTTAATAATTCATTTAAACTGTATTTGTAGGATGTACTTTATGTGAAATTTCACAATGAATAATCTTTTAAAAAGCTGAACAAAAAATAAAACTATATGATTAATAAAATGACTGCATTCCCTTAGGTTTGTTTCATGAACTTTACACTCCCCTTGCCAGTGCCTGTGAGGGGGTGTGTGACTCCCCCTCCTTCTCATTTTAAGCACAGGGACGCTGGGGTGTTACTGTCTTGCCCCTACCACATCATCAGTGCCAAGCCAGGGCTCCCACTCTGCCTGGTGTCTCCCGGGCCGCACTCACCAAGGCCCTTCCACCTCATCTTTTCAGGTGCAGCCCAGGGGTAGCATCCACTGCAGAGCAATGGTGATGCCAGGGAATCTGTGAGTTCTCGAGGAAGGAGACCTCACCTGTCATGATGGCCCACCGCAACCTCGTGCTTGCTCTGAGAGGCAGTCTTTGCTTCTCTGACCAGGAGAAACCAGGTCCTGAAAATCTTCTTCAGAAGGAAATGCACACAGAGCTCTCTTGCTTCTTCCTCCAGATCAGTAACGTACTGGGAGGAGGACAGCAACAGAAATGAGACAAATACTGTCGGCAGACAGAGTGAATCAACAGTACAAACGAGAACTGAAACATGCAAAACCGAATCAAAGGACATTCATGGCATAAAGAGAAAGGATAACATGGCCACCAGGGAAATGGATGTGATGGATTATAAAAATGACAGAAATGGAGGAGCAAAAAGAGGTGTAAGATTGAGGTGGCATGTTTCTTTTTTCTTTCTTTTTTCTTTGTATTTTAGGGAAGGATGTACAGAGTGTTCAGGGCTTCACTACTAGATCAGACTTGTAGTGATCCACCTGTTTATGGCCTCCCAAAAGCTGGGATTACAGGCGGGCACCTCCACACCCAGTCTCAATTACCATCTCCGTGCGCCCCAGGGGCGGGGCTGCCATGGCAGGCCTTGGGATTGAACCCCTGGCCCCTGCGCCTGCTTGCAGGTGCTTTAATCTGCTGAGCTATTTGGCTAGCCCAAGGTGGCAAGTTTCTAATGAAATCACTAAGCAGTATACTAAGATAACCAGGAAGTGAGTACAAAATTAAAAGTTGATATCATGATATATTACAGTTTATATATACATACAGTTATGTAAAAAAAGGACACATGCCTAAGCTTTTGACATTTTCAAATTGGGTTTAATACTCTATATTGTTGTTGAAAAAAATATAAATGACCACGGGCATTCGGGAGTCCAGTTCATTTTCTTGTGGAAGATTTTAAGAGAGATGCATATGATGTGCTCTCCCTGTGGCCCTACCTGTCGCCAGCTCCGAATGACTTTCCTAAGCAATCGCTGGGAATAACATTTATCAGCCTGAGCCGTCTTCATCACCAAACTTTCCTGACTACACTGGAACCAGCTCAGCAGACATTTCCTCTGCAGAGCCAAAGAATGATGTTTTTCTGCCATCTATGCATAAAAAAAATGAGAAGAAAATATTCTCTAAATTTTAAAGCTTTTAAAACACGTCAAAAAAACAAAAACAAAAACAGGCCAGCTTGCCAAACAATACCTAAATATCACATTTAGGTAGTTATTAGAGAATAGCCTTAAGGTGTATACAGTTCTGTATCCTAAAAATGTTGACCATAGGCCCTGCTATGTCATTATGTAGAGGTTCCAGAGTGAAGCCACAGACGGCCTTTCGGGGGACTCCCTGAAGAACACGGTGACTGGCTGGTTATGGAAATGAAATCAACAACCTCCGAAGCTATCACTTCCATTCCACTGAGTTTTACAGTGGGTACCTGGTGACATTCTTGGTTTCCTGTCCTGGAAGTTGGATAACAGCTGCATAACAGCCCTTTGTTTATTATGTGCTTAACCACTGTCTAACGGAGGAAATGCCAATAATTTCAATTAGTTTTGTAGAATGAACTGTCACCAGCGTTGAAATTAAGATAATATCAATAAACCACAAAACCATTGGAACATGAATAATTTAATGTCTTACCAACTTAAAAGGCTCATAGTCTCAGTCTAGCAAAATATATAATTCTGAGTTCACAGACTTTAAAAAGTGACCATTATATTTTTTGAAGAGAAAAGAGAACAGGAAACTTCTCTGCAGACAATGATGTTTCCCTAGGTCTCATCTAGTCATCCAACATTGTGTAAACAACTGATCCAAGGACACTTCTTAGAAGTCATGCTTACTGGCCAAAATGACCATTGCAAGGGGACTCCATGGAACATACCAGCCTGAAAGCCAAAAGGCAAGATAGCATTTCATCTATTTTGGACTTCTTCATTATTTACCTGATTACCCTGATCTATGAACTAGATAAATTTGTTAGGGAAATTTCAGAAGTCTAAATGGTGGAGTAGTAGTACTCTCTATAGTAGAATTATACACCAGTACGCTCTATAGTGGGATTTCACAGTGCCTCCTTCCTTCTTCAGTGACCTTGAGTTTGGCCCTGTGATTTGCTTTGCTCAATTAAATATGGCTGGACACTGGAGGTTTTTAATGGGTTCATAGAATTTGTATGCCTTTCAGTTGCCAGGTGAGACGCATACCCTAAGTACCTGGTGGTGAGGCGTGGTGAGACAACAGAACCTAATTCACAACTGCCCTACATATATCTGAGAAATAAATACTTGAGCCACGTGTGGTAGTGCATGCCTGCAAACCCAGCACTTAGGAGGCTGAGGCAGGAGGGTTACTGTGAGTTCCGAGCCACCCTGGGCTCCATAGTGAGTTCAAGGCCAGCCTGAACTACACAGTGGGACCCCTGTCTCAACAACAACCAAAAGTAAACAAACAAATAACAGAAAAACGTGATATATTCAAATACTGAAGCTGTACTTGAGTCTGCTGCTATTTAGGATTGGGTTGTTATGCAAATTTATCACAGCAGAAACCTGACTAATCTACCCTGTGAATTTTTCTGCTTTTAAAGCACTGTTAAAATTGAAAAAAGCCTCTATCTGACTTGGTATCTCTAGTTAAAAATTTATTCTAGCTTTTTCCAACCTGTTAAATAATAACACTTTAATTACTTGATTTTAAATTACTTTTTAAAAATTTATTTGGCATAGGATCTCGCTATGCAGTTCAGATTCAGTGATTCTCTTGTCTCAGTCTCCCCAGCACTGGGATTACAGGCATGCACCACCACATCCAGTTTGGGCTAGTATGGTAGGTTCAGGGTTCCAGGCTAGCATGTGGTACTGGGGATCAAACCAGGGTCCTTGCGCTTGCCAGTCAGGCACTTAGACCGCTGAGCTATCTCCCCAGACCTGCCCTATTTATTTATTTTCAAATCATAAAATATATAGTTTAATTACACTTTTAAAAAAAAAAAAAAAAAAAAAAAAGTACTAAGGAAACATGTAACAGTCTTTAGAAGACCAAATCTAAACTCTTCCAAAACAAAAGAAATATACACTTCAAATCACTTATCGTTATGGATTTTAAATCACAAAACTTTCCTCAATGCCTAAATATTCATGCTATTTGGAGAAGACCATTTTCTAATTTTGGGGGTGCTAACAGTGTGGCACTGTACCTGTGTGTTTTGTCTGCTTTGCTGTCTTAATTTCTTCCAAGGCTCCAGACCTTTTTTCCTTAGCAAGATCTTTTTATATTGTTCTTTGGCTGCTGCTTCCAGCTCTTTGTTCCTCTGAATTCTTTTCTGTTTCTCTAATTCTTTCTGAAAAAATAATGAAGTAAAAATGCCATGATTGTGAAACTAATGAATTTCAACTGAACAAAAAGCTAATAAACTTAATTTGAACATATAACCACTACACCATGTACTGATCATAATAGAGTTCTGGAACATTCAAAAAACTAAACAAAACAAAAATAATTTTGCTAAGAGGGTCAAGAGAAGGTTATGAGCCCTACAAGAATCAGGGTTCTACGCATTTTTGGCACATCCTCTGATTTATTTAGTATTGATCACAGAAATCATTTCTCCCCACTAAAAGTAAAATATCTAGTCAGAAGAACAACCATGAGTTTCTCTTCCTTATTATGGAAAACTCAGCAATGCAGTCCCCTTACTTAAATTATGAGACAGATTTATATACAAATAAAAGTTCAAATGTAAAGATACACTATTCAAAGGTTGGGGGAATATTCTTATTGAGTTCTTTTTTATGTGATGAATAGTGAATTCAAAGGGATGTTAAAATTATTCGATCTTCACAAAACAGGCTTCCCTCCACGGAGAAACAGAAAGATTAATGACCCCTGTTGATGCACTAAGGAAAGACACCCCATGTCCCTCTCACAAGAAACCTGCCCCAAAGGGTGTGTCTGAGAAAGATGACAGAAAAATTTACTTTCAATAAAAATAGCCTATAATAAAGGCAGAATAAAAAAAGGGTGAATGGTAGCAAGTGACATATACTAGGCAAAACAGGAGCAAAAGCAAAGATTGTAGACTGTTTTCACAATGGTCCTCTCTATTTATCCTCTTTGGAGTATAAATATAAAATCACTTAAGTCTCTTTTTTTTACTTCCCATAAGAAAAAGGCAGTGGTAAAATCTGGTGGACTTCATAAGCTACTTAACTTGCCTGGGCCTGTGGAAACGGAAAACCATTTAAAAAGGAGGATGTGGGGACATCCATTTCCATTATGAAAAGGAGAATCACTCTAAACTTTCAATGCAAAAATCTCACTTTTACACAAGTTCCTGAAAATGAAATGTCCACATTCTAAAAGCAGTAAGCCAGACAAGCCTTATGATTTTTATTCCAGGCACTCGACATATGAGGTGAACAGAATGGCCAGAAATCAAAACGTTTATAGCAGGTTTTCCCAGGAGCGATAAGAGGAAGCCGAAGGTTAAGTGAGAAAGAAAACAGGAAATGGAGTGGTGGCACATCCTCTGAAAGGTCCGGCAGCAGGTGCACCTTGCAGGCAGAGAGTGAATCCAGGCACAGCCCTTTGGAGGTGCCCTGAGGCTCGCTGTCAGATGACGCACCTGCACACACAGGACAAGGTCCATCCTTGCAGAAGCCTAACTCTGTGCTTGGTGTTCTAGGCAACAAGAGGAAGACCATTTTCAAAGAGATTATGGAGAAAAAAAAAATACTTTTTAAGGTCTGTGTTACCATGGAAAACATAAAAGAAAAACATTTAATAAGAGATCTGCTTAAGTCAAACTTTTATATCTTTATATCTGGTCCTTATCCATTCTCCTCTCAGTCCATTAGAAAGTGCTCCTTTTGCAGAACACCATTGGACAAGGTCACAAATGATCTCCATGTTACAAAATCAAAGAGTATCCTACTTTAAATAGGGCTCAGTAGCATTCTGGCAGATTAATCACCACTGTTCTCCTATCCGACGCTCCTGTTTCTTCCTGCCTCAGGAGCCTCTCATCCTCTAAATAACTACTCACATACTCAAGTGTGTGGCTGGGGACACTCTCTCTACTCACTTTTCCCAGCCACTTCCAGAGCACAGAAAGCACTGACATGTGTGGACTTCCAGACTCCCTATGACAATCTTGACACCCCAGCTTGTATGTCCAGCTTGACATGCTCGTGTGGATATCAAACAGACACATTAACACATGATGGACTTGCATGGGCCTCCTCCACATCCAACAGCTAAAATATCACCTCCTCAAAGTTTTCCCAGTGAACCTTCCCAATTTTGCTTTTCCCATTACTCCTCTCTCCTTACTTTTTTGGTTGTTCATTTGTTTCCTGTTTTCCTACACTAACACAGAAGACTTCTGAGGGCAGAGCTGTTGTGTCCTCTTCTTGGCTTGTTCTAAGGCCTAAACAATGACTAGCACATAGCAGACATTCTACAGATGTTTGCTCAATGAGCAAATATGATTGTTAAGCACAGAAGACATCAAGTCTTGCTGATCTTCCCTGATAAAATTACCTTTCAACCACAAATGTCTATCAAAAGAAAGCATATTTGTAGTCACAAAAGTCACAGTCTGATAAGTTCTATCAGAAAATAAATATGTGATAAAAATAGAGCAATGGGACATGAAAAGGAAGTTAAGATTTTATTTTTAAGAACTCAAGGAGTGAAACCTGATTGGTTCCCTTACTGCCACACCTGATATGGTCTCCCTTAAGGGTCACAGGGATGCTGAGCCACAGTTATGCCTTGCCTTTGTGCCATCTTCTGGAAATAGAGCACAAATCTGTCATAAGCTTATTGCTAAAGAATTCTTCCAGTTCCTTTGTCTCAAAATTGCTATCACAGGACCCTACACACACATAACTCGGCTTATATTTTCTACCAGAGAAATACATGTGATTGCCTCTGACACTTTCTCCATCATACCAATGGTAGAACTGTTCATCTATATAATTATAGAATGTAGTAGTTTTGTTGGCTAATTTGCCTATGAACTCAACAAGCAAAAGAACTGCCCAACTAGATTTCCACCAAACACACCTAGCTACATGCAACTGACTCAGAGAAGTGACAGCAGGCACTGGTTTAGAAGTGCCATTATCTTTGTGATGTCCACAGGAATAACACTGATATGGCCTTAAAGGTGTTTAGCAAGATCAGCATCCACCAGTACAAGAAGTAAGGAACTGCCTGTGCAGAACCCGATGCCTCAGAAGGAACACAATCACATGGTAAACTGGGCAAAGAAGCACACTGTGTAGAGCACCTCTGCAGAGAAGGAAAAGAAGGCAACTGCCATGTGCATTGTAGATCTAGAGCTCCTCTCAAAGAAGGTCATTAGCAAGCCAGCTTATAAATGCATTGATCTCAATTAGATAGAATAACTAACTAAACAGAAACCAGTTTATGTACCAAATTTTTTTCTCTATTGCTATGGACTGAAGTTCCTGAAAAGGAAAGGTTTGGCCTTGGTATACCAAAAAACGTAAAACAATCTCTTTGACCAGGAATGTATTTTTCATCATTCTTGGTCAAAGAGTTGTTGAGCATAGGAAATTTGACTCAGATAACGAAAGAGCTGGGCAGAGAGCAAATTCATGTCCTTCTGATGGACTGGTAAGAGAAATGAAGCCATTTCCAAATCTGAAGAGACAGGCACATTCGGGGAGACATGGAACCGCATACATGAGGCAGAAGCCAACAGAAACTGTGAGAGCCAGTAAGACATTCAAACTAGAAATTTTGGTGAATTACTGGAAGCTTAGGGTATAGTGGGTGAGAAAAATGAAGCTCTTGGAGGCCACAGTTAGGAGGTGACTCCCACACTTCTGGAGGCTTTTCCTCTAGGAACAGCACTAGTGTTTCAGGGAGAGGGTTGGGGAGAAGAATCTGGAGACAGCTTGGGCCTCTGTGCTGGCTACAAAAGAAGAACAGCAGCAACTGTAAAATGTGTGCAGACTACACTCCTTAGGATGCAGGAGGCTCCGTCTACACAGTATGTCTGGGAGCATGGGGCAACAGCACTGCACGGGCACTGGCACTCAAGGAACTTGGCCCAAACAAGACTGCCCTTTATCACCTGAAGAGCAGGGAAGGGCTTTACAGTTATAGAGTGAGGTAGTAGTGGACAACTACTGCCCCTAAAAGAAGAGGCTACAGAAAAAAGTACTGCCACTAGAGGAGGAACAGAAATTCTTGTGAGTGGCCTAAGCCATGCATGATGAAGACAAAAACTTAATTCAAAGTGAGACAGCCCTCCCTTACCCATCCACTGCCACCACACTTACACAAATCTCTAGCAATAGCAGTGGATTACATCTAGGAAAACCATAAGGGGGAGGGGTCTCTTCAGGAAGCAGCACAATGGGAAGATACCTCCCTCAGGGGAAAAAAAAAAAAAAAAAAAAAAAAAAAAAAAAACAAAAAGAAAAAGAGATGATTAAAAAAAGTCAGTAGAGGAAATTGAAGTCTTTGGTGTCCATAGCAACAACAAACCTTAACTGTGGTTACCACGGTAACAATAAACTTTAAACATAGCATAATTCCTGGCTAGATTAACACAAATCTCCACACCAAAGGCCTCTTTACCTCAATTTCTATTGTCCTAATAAAAATATCTGGCTTTCAAAAAAAATTACATGACACACCAAAAGACAAAAAATAAACGTAGTTTGAAAATGGAAGGCAATCATCAAAATCAGGTACAGACATGGCAGACATAATGGAACTATCAGGAAGAGAATTTGAAATAACTATGACAATAATGTTAGGTGCTCTAATGGAAAGAGGAGGTATCATTCTATATCATATAAGTAATTTTAGCACAGCATGAAGACTATAACATTTAAAATTACAATGCTAGAAATGGGATTTCAATGGGCTTATCATTAGATAAAACAACTGAAGAATCCAGTAACATGGAAATAGGAAAATGAAAATTACACAA
>NW_004524629.1:6598637-6614129 GCF_000260255.1 Octodon degus
AAGAAGAGGTATCAGACACTTTTCTCTTCACACACATGCACCAGGCAAAGATAAAATAAGGACATAGTATGAACAAGGCTATCTGGAAGTCCAGAACTAACAGCCCTTCCCAAAACTCACCCACTGCAGCACCCTGATCCTAAACCTTCTAGCCTCTATGATATAAAAAAATAAATTTCAGTTGGTTAAGATATTTAGTCTGTGGTCTTCTGTTATGGCTGCATAAGCAGGGTGAAATATCTACAAAGGAACAAAAATAAGAATTATAGAAGACTTCTTGGCAGAAACTATATAGCAGTGTAGCAAACATATACACATTTGTCATCAGCTTTGCCATCACTGATACAGAGTAATAATCTTCACGTTTTAAAGGAAAAAAGTCAGCTCAAAATTCTATATACAGCAAAAATACCCTTCAAAGAAGGAGGAGGAATAAAAAAGGAAGGAGATGTAAGACTTCAACAAGTTTTACTCTGCTGTAAATTCGTTCAGCCAAACAAACTGAGGGAATTCAGTTCTAGAAGACATGTCTTAAAAGAAATGCTAAAGTAGATGAGGTGGCACATACCCGAAATCTAGCACTCTAGGAGGCTGAGGCATGAGGATTACAACCTTAACTTGGAAAGGGGGAGGAAGGAAGGTAGGGGCTGGTAGTATAAAGGGCCCAGGTTCATTCTCCACTAATGAAAAAAAAAAAAGGCTAAAGCAAATTATTGTACTTCTGGGAAGAAGACAGAGTATTAAGCAGCAACAGATCTGCCTCTCCAAGATTCAGAATCCAGACTGTGGAAAATGACAACTTGGGGAAGAAAAGAAGGAGAGAAGCAGATCCTTCTCGGGCTCCAGGAATGCAAGGATGGCCCACCATACACAAATCAACAAATGTAACACACCATGTAAATAGAGGCAAGGACAAAAATCATCGTTTGCCTGGCAAGTGCAAGGTCCTGAGTTCAATCCCCAGTAATACCAAAAAAACAACAACAAAAAATCACGTGATCACCTCAATAAATGGAGAAAGGGTATTTGACAAAATCCAACATCCATTCATAATAAAAACCCTGAAGAAAATAGGAATAAAAGATCTTTATCTCAATTTGATAAAAGCTACCTATGACAAACCAACTGCCAACATCATACTAAATGAAGAGATTCTGAAAGCTTTCCCTCTAAAATTAAGAACAAGAAAAGGATATCTACTATCATTACTTCTATTTAATATAGCTCTTGAAGCATTGACTAGAGCACTAAGGTGAGTGAAAGAAATACAAGGGATCTAGAGAAGGAATAACATGATCCTCTACATTGAAGACCCCAAAATTCTGCCAAAATACTCCTAGAACTAATATCTAAATTTAGCAGTGTAGCAGGATACAAAGTCAACACTCAAAAACCAGTAATGTTCCTTTATACCAATAAGAGATTCACTGAGAGGGAAATTGGGGAAACAAAATCCTTTATAATAGCATGAAGAAAAAAGAAATACTTAGGAGTTAACCAAGGAAATGAAAGACTTCTACAGTGAAAACTATAGTACTCTGAAAAAGGAATTGAAGAAGATATAAGAAGATATCAGAAAACAGAAAACAGGTATTTCCTGTTCCTGGATAGGTAGAATCAATAACATGAAAATGGCTAGACTTCCAAAACTGTTATATGGATTTAACATAATTTTAATCAAAATACTAATAAAATGCCATATGGATCTGGAGAAAGCAATCCTGAAATTTATATAGCTGACAGATGAATGTAAATGCATATCTCCTACCAGACTAAAATCAAGCACGAAATCAAATCACTAAAATCAATCACTCCCACTAGACTAAAATGCAAATGAATCAAAGATCTAAGCATTTGAACAGAAACAATCTGCTAGAAGGCAAAATAGTTAAAAATCTTGAAGACCAGTTAGGAAAAGACTTTCTGAACAAGCCTCTAATTGCACAAGATATATTACTGAGAGTCAATAAACGGGTCACCTCAAATTAAAAAGCTTCTGCACACCAAAGGAAATCACTAGCAGAGCGAAGAGACAACCTACAGAATGGGGAAAAATTTTTCTGCCAGCTCCTTGCCAGACAAAAGATTAATATCTAGAATATATAAAGAACTAAAAAAAAATTAGATTCCCCCCCTATCTACAGATCGAATGAAAACATGGGCATCAGAAATGAATACAAATGTCTCAGATGAAGAAATACAGCAAATAAATATGTGAAAAGATATTCAACATACTGGTCATTTGAGAAATGCAAATTAACGTTTTTTGTAGTAAGATTCCATCTTACTGTGGGGAGAAAGAAACCCTTTGCCACTATTGGTGGGACTATAAACTAATACAACCACTATGGAAATCAGTATGGAGAGTCCTCAAAAAGTTGAAAGTAAAATTCCATTGAGCCAGCTACTCTCCTTCTAGGTATCAAAGAGTTAAAGACATCATCCTACAACTGGTGTTTATAATCAGATAAAAAAATGTGGTATTTATACAGAGTAGGGTACTGTCTGCTACAAAAAGGGTAACCTAAGTCATCTGTAGGAAAATGGGTGCACCTTGGGGCCACCATGTTAAGCGCAGTGACTCTGACACACAAGCTGAAATACCACACGGTTTTGCTTATATGAAAAATTATCTTTTTATATTACATATATGTATAATACATACATTATAAAATAAAAGATAATTAAAAAAGAAAAACAAAAGGTATAATCTAATATGAACAGTGTATCGAAATATATACTTTGCACGCGTATAATTGCCTTATATGTTTTATATGTTTCTTGGCCTAATAATCTGGTTTTCAATCTGTGTCCTACATGTAATAATTAATTTTATAATTTATTATAAATAAATGAATTGCATTGATGCTGTAAAAATAAAAAAGAGGGTGAAAGGAGAGGGGGAAAAAAGAGAAATGAAATGTGTTCTAAGGGCTGGGGACACAGCTCAGTAGCACAGCACTGGCCTGGCAAGTGTGAAGTGCTGAGTCTGATTTCCGGTACCAAAATAAAACAAAAAGAAAGAAATGTGCTTTAAGAAAATAAAGTTCTTCAGGCTAGAAAAATATGACATAGATTATGAGTATAGATCTACACAAAGCCATGGATAGTATTAGAAAGGGAAGAAATTAAGAGTAAAATAGGATCATCTTATTTTTAATTCCAGTAAAAGATAACTTTTAAACAGTAACTTGGGTACTTAGAGCAAATATAAAAGCAAAATATGACATACATGACAAAATAGTGTACAGGATAGGAGGGAGAAGATGGACATATAAGGTTCTTTCAGTATACAAAGTTTTTATATTATTTGAAGGTAGAGGAGATTATTATTTTTTGAGGTAAGTGGGAGTTGAACTCATGACCTTATATCTTTCAGGCAGGGACTGTGCCACTGAGGTACATCCCTGGCTCTAAAAGGAGATTATTTTAAAAATACAAATATTAGGAAACCACTAAAAATGCTTTAGTTTTTTTTTTTTTTTCTTTTAACATGGCTCTGAAGTCTATTTTTAAAATGTTTTAACCGTTCTTTCTTCATGTATTTAGTACAGGGTCTACAGGGTCTCACTACACAGACTGGACTCACAGTGATCCTCCTGTTTTCAGCCTCCCAAGTGGTGGGATTACAGGTGCGCACCGCCATGCCCAGTCTCACCCTCTCATTACACTTTGGAGGAGGGGCCAGCATGGCACACTGGGAATTGAACCCTGGCCCCTGCATCTGCCTAAGCAGGTGCTTTAATCTGCTGAGCTATCTGGCTGGCCCTATTTTTTAAATGTTTTTTAAAAAAGAGTAAGTCTTCATAGAGGGAAAAAACAGGGTTATAAAGATGCTAATTAAAACCAGAGAAGGTGAAAGCGAGAAATGGAGGATAAGTATAACAAATAGAAAATGGCCTCCCATATTCACAGGTGGGGCTTTTAGAAGAAGACTGGACTACAAAGGATTAGAGCCAACTGCCATCAGAGGCTGGGCCTAGGTGGAAAAAGGTAGGTCACATGTCTCCCTTCCTGGTTCCTGTCCTGACTCTGTTTCCTCCCATGAGGTGAGCAGCCTTTCTTCTGCCATGTTCTTGTACCACTGAAGTGTGAACCAAAAGAAACTTCTTCTCTAACTTCTGAGGGGTGAGTATTGTGTTTCAGCAATGAAAAAGCAAGACAGGGTCAGGGAGATGGCTCAGTAGAGTAGGCGCCTCCCTGGCAAGCACAAGGGCCTGAGTTCAATCCCCAGTTCCGCAAAAAAAAAAAGAAAAAGAAAAAGGAAGATAACTGATGTTTATAAAGCAGATCAAAAACAGCCCAATAATAATACATACTCTTCTTAAGTCTACATGCAGTATTCACCAAGACAGACCATATCATGGGCCAAAAAGCAAAACTTTTAAATTTCATACAATGTATACTCTTAAACCAATAAAGTATAATTCAATAAAGTTAACTGGAAAATCCCCAAACATTGAAATTTAAAGAATATATTTCTAAATAACCAGTGGCTCAATGAAGAAGTCTCAAGGACAATTAAACATGTTAGCTAAATAAAGATGAAATGTATGTAATACAAATAAAAGAATACTCAGAGAGAAATTAATAGCATAATTCACATACTAGAAAAAGGAGAAACATCTGAAATAAAAAACAGGTTTCCACTTTAGGAAACTAGAGAAAGAACAAACTCTTGAGTAAGCAGAAAGAAGACAATGACAAAAATTAGAGCAGAAATAAGTAAAACTGAAAACAAGAAAACAACAACAAACCTCAGTGAAACAAAAAGTTGTTTTAAAGAAGTAAAATTGATAAACATACCCATGTAAACCAAAGAAGAAGATAAAAAACACAGTTACCATCTCAGAACTCAATGAGGGGACATCTTATTGATCTCACAGGCATTAAAAGGTTCATAATTTAATATTATCGAATCTATTCCAAGAAACACAAGCATTCAGGTAGAATGCCCCAGTTACTTAAGGTATATCCTGCCTAGGCTCATTCAAGAAGAGAAGACTCAAATAGACTTATATGTCTTAAAGAAATAAAATATATCTTTAAGAAATCTCCCCAAAAAACCTTCAGGCCTAGAAAGTTTCACCAGTAAATTCTACCAAACATTTGATGGAAATAATGCCAACTTTGTGTATTAGAAATTCATATATTTCTTGGAACAGAAAATAGAAAAGGGAAAATTTCCTAATTTAAGAGACTAACATTATCCTAATACAAATGACAAATACAGTATACAAAAAGAAACTACAAATAGATATCTTTTAAGAGCATATATACAATACTCATAACAAAATATTTGCAAATCAAATCCAGCAATATATAAAGACAGTACAATATGACCAGGTAGAGTTCAATGGAGGAAGGCAAGACTGATCCTACATTAAAAAATAAAAAAGAAAGAAAGAAAGAAAGAAAATCAAAGGGCTCAGCAGATTAAAGCACCTGCAAGCAGGCACAGGGACAGAGGTTTGATCCCTAGGCCTGCCGTGCTGGCCCTGTCCCCAGGGTGTGCTGAGACAGCAATTAAGACTGGGTGTGGTCGCGCACGCCTATAATTCCAGCTCTTGGGAGGTTGTAAACAGGCAGATCACTATGAGTCCAATCTAGTAGTGAGATCCTGAACAACCTGCAGACCCTGCCCTAAAAAATACAACAATAACAAAAGAAAAGGAAATCAAAAGAAAGCTGGGTGTGGCTACACATGCCTGCAACCCCCTGCTTAGGAGGTTGGAGCAGGGGACTGCCTTCAATTCCAGGCCTGCATGGGCTATATAGTGAGTTCAAGGCCAGTCTCAAATATATAGTGAGACCCTGTCTCAGCCTCTTTAATGCTGGGATTTCAGGTGTGTGCCACTATGCCTGGCTCACTCTTGCTATTCTACTCATGGTACAACTCGTCTTAGTCAGAAAAACTGGAAAAGAAAAAGAGAGAAAGTATTGAAATTAGAAAAGATGAAGTGACATTTCTGTTTGAGCTGACATGAATTTTACAAATAGGAAATTCTAAACAGTCCTCCAAAAATCAGCTAAAATAAACAAAATCTGAAAAGCTGCAGAATACAAAATTGATATATAAAAGTCAATTAAGTTTCTATACACCAAAAGCATACCATGCAAAAAAGAAATTAAAATAAAATCTCATTTACAATAGGATCAGAAAGAAGATAAGATTTAGAGATAAATTTGACCAAAGAGATAAAAGTTCTGATCACTGAAAACTGTGAAGCATTGATGGTAGGAACTGAAGAGGACACAAATGAAAGGAAGGACATGCCCTGTTTATGGGCTGAAGCATCAACATGTTCATACCACACAATGCTATTCTCAGATTTAATGCAATCCCCATCAAAATTCCCATGGCATTTTCCACAGAAAGAAAATAATACTAAAATGTACATAAACTAAAAAGACCCTAAGTAACTAACACAGTCTTAAATAAGAAGAACAAAGCTGGACGCATCGTATTTCCTCATTTCAATTTTGTGATTAGAAACCTTTAGTAATCAAAACAGTATGGTGCCAGCATAAAAGATGAATAGACCAGTGGAATGAAATACAAGCCAGTGAAATAAACTCAATCATATCAGGCAATTAATCAAGAAAGAGGCTGGGTATGGAGGCAAATGCCTCTAATCCTAGCACTCAAGAGGCCCAGGCAGGAAGATCATGAGTCAAAGGCTCACCTTGGCTATAAAGCAAGTTCAAGACTAGTCTAGGCTATACAGGGAGACCCTGTCTCAAAATCAGACTGGACCAGACCAGGCTGGACCAAACCAGAGCAGACCAGATCAGACAAAACCATACCAGACCAAAATATCAAGTTTATACAATGGGGAAAAGATCTTTTCAATAAATGGTGCTGGGAAAACTGGATATTAACATGCAAAAATATTAAAGTTTTATTCTTCTCTTATACTGTTCATTAAAATAAAATCAACTGAAAATGGATTAAAGACTAACTGTAAGACTTCAGATGCTAAAATTCTAGAAGAAACAGGATGAAAGCTCCACAACTCCATAACATTGTTTTTGGCAATGATGTTTTGGATAGAGCACCAAACTCCCAGGCAACAAAAACAAAAATAAGTGAAAATAGCATAGAGATTCAACAAAATATTAGAAACAGAACTACTGTGTAATCCAGCAATCGGATGTCTTGGTATATATTCAAAGGAAATAAAATCACTATCTTGAAAAGTATCTGCACTCCATATTGATTGCAGCATTATTCACAACATCCAAGATATGGAAGCAACCAAAGTGTCTGTTGGTGGATGAATCAGGAAATGGTTAAGAAAACCTGGTACACACACACACACACACACACACACACACACACACACACAGAGAGAGAGAGAGAGAGAGAGAGAGAGAGAGAGAGAGAGAGAGAGAAGGAAATCCTTTCACTTGCAAAAACATGAATAAATCTATGATCTCTCTCATATATGGAATGTAAAAGTCAAACTCATAGAAAAAGAATAGAAAGGTGGTTACCAAGGGCTGAGGGTGGGAGAAAGGGGGAGACATTAGTCTTTACTTTCAGTTATAAGATGCATAAGTCCTGGTGACCAAATGAACAGTGGGAGGGTGACTATGTCATGTATTATAATAGTAATATATTATGGATTATATAGTAATGTGTTATATAACTAGGTGTGGTACTACATGGCTGTAATCCTGTCACTTAGGAGGTTGAGGCAGGAAGATTGCTGGGAGAGTTTGCCAGACATTTTAGTGCTGGCAAAGGGATAGACATAAAGATAAACAGAATGAAGCAGACAGCCCAGAAATAGTATTCTAGATAAGATAGATAGATAGATAGATAGATAGATAGATAGATAGATAGATAGATAGACAGACAGACAGACAGACAGACAGACAGACAGACAGACAGATAGATATCTCTCCTTTTAAGATGTGGAACTTAATTTTCCCTTCTTCCTACCTTGAAAATACATTGGACTTACTGAACAGTTCCCAAAGGACAGAGTATGCAAAGGGAAAACAACTGTACAGTGGAAAAATGTGTCAAGCTGTCAAGGTTAACATCACCAGAGATCAGTCATTGTGATGTCACACGTCCCCTGCTAAGATATGATTTGGATGGCAGTTCACCTTGCTGTCGTGCTTTCATAAAAGCCACACCATCTTAGAATAACTATGAGAAAAAGAGACAAACAGAAATCAAGGGACATTCTAAAGAGTACTTGACCAGTAATCCTCAAAATTGTCAAAATTTTTGGGGAAAAAAAAGCCGTCACAAATAAGGAAAGAATAAGAAACTGTCACAGATAGGAAAACACTGAGGAGATACGATAGCTACATGGACTATAGCTTATGAATTAGATCTTTTTTTTTTGTATTTTACTGAAGGGATCAAACCCCTGGCCCCTGTGCCTGCTGCATGCAGCCGCTTTAATCTGCTGAGCTATTTGCTATCCCTGGATTGGATCTTGAAAATTAATGGGAAAACTGGTAAAATCCAAATAATGACTCCAGAAAACTACAGTGAATTAATGTTGATTTTTTAAGTTTTAAACATTTGGGTTAATAGTAGATGGTAAGATTAGGAGAGGCAAATATAGTGAAGGGTATATGGAAATTCTCTATATTATGGCCTTTACAATTTTTCTGTAAATCTAAATTTTTACAAAATAAATTTTACTTTTTAAAAAAGTGACATTCTACTTATAAATTAAAATGCCTTGACAAAATCTGAATATGAATCTGAATGACTCATGACTCGTAAATTTTAAAAGCTTAAAAACTATATAATCACATAGATGTAATTAACAACTTATTCAACAAAAGATGCATGGATCAGAAGTTGAGATGCTAAGGTATTCAGAGTAGTTAAATCTTTTTTTTTTTTTGGCAGAACTGGGGATTGAACTTAGGCCCTTGTGCTTGCCAGGGAAGCACTTATTCCACTGAACCATCTCCCCGGCAAGAGTAGTTAAATCTTAATGCTGAGCTCTGAGATTGCTTTCTTCTTTGTATTTCTCAAATTTTGCATAAGAACAGATATGAGAAGGAAAATATATGTTTAAAAAATCTCATTGCTTTACAGCAGTATGACCTGAAATTGTTCTGTGACACGTTACTGGGTGCTCCATAGTCGGATATGTTCACACTGGGCACACTGTCTCTTTTTTGTACACTCATAATATCTGCTAGGATGTTAAAGGGTCTGAGAAGTCAACTAACAAACTTGAAACTTTATCTTAACCTGCATTTTCAAATTTTTTTTTAATTACAGAACTTATACTTCCTCAAAACAGCTCTCGGGAACCACAAGGATTACCTAAACATATGTTAGAAAACTGCTACTAAAGAACTCTCACCAGTTTGTTTTTGTTTTCTTGAGATAGGGCCTATGTAGTTCAGGCTAGCCTAGAACTCACCATGTAATGAGGATGTCTTCTAATTCACAGCAATCCTCTTGCCTTAGCCTCCCAAATGCCCTGATTATAAGTGTGTACCACCACACTGGCTTCCCCCACCACAGGTTTTAAGGGAAGAAACAAGCCTTTTTAGAGATTTGTTAATTTATCTTGGAAAAGCAAGAAAAGGTCTCTGATTTCTCCAAAATCTTCGTGGATCTGTCTTCCAGGACTTCTTGATCTCTTATGTTCAGCGCTGCACATGATAGCAAATACTCCATGGTCTCTGCTAGGTATGTATTTTAAGGCCTCATCTTCCCAGCTAGAATGGGGGAAAAACTAAAAGAGTTTTGTCTCTTGTTTTTTCTGTGCATTCTTGTCCATTGTTTGCTCATTCACTGTTAGACGCATGCTGCTGAGTGCCTGCTGGACTCCGGGCATACTGCTAGCCAGCGCCACAGTGAGCAGCACCAGACTGCTCCCTCTCCTTTCATGGAGATGAAGAGATGAGCGAAAACAGCTGCAAAGCAGACACATCAGCCCAGCACTAGCAGGGCACTGAAGGGAAGCTGACAGAGGAGAGCGACTGAGCCTAACTTTAGGGAGGGGCTGTGGGCAGAGCAGAAAAGGCTAGGCCAAAGAAACCATGTTTGAGCTGAGATCTGAAGAATGCTGATTTTCACTAAATATGATGGAGGAAGGAGGTGGAGATGAGAGAAGATTATTCCAGACACAAGTGCTAGGACAGTGCAGACAATGGTATCCGATCACATAAAATAGGCTTCACAGGCAGGTGACTGACCAAAACATCACTAACCATTTTCTTCAGTCTCCTTTCCTCCCGTTTTTTCTCAAGCTGAGCCTCCTTTGCTTCTTCCTCTCTCTTCTGCTGCTCTTCTTCTTGAGCCTTTAACAGGGCCTAGTTGAGATGAGAATGGAGAAAAATCAGAGACCTCAATCTTCATGCTATAAGATCTTGTGCACTAAGGCAAGTTGAGACTCTACCAGAGTGCTTGTCCTGTGCTTGCAATAAGTCTGCACTTTGTGAAGTACAAAAGCTAACTAACATGTTTTCAGGTGCCTAACTTAAGTTTCTCCAGCTGGGTGTGGTGGTGCATATCTGTAGTGCCAGCACATGGGAACCAAAGGCAGGAGGACTGCCATGAGCTCAAGGCCAGCCTGGGCTCTGTAGTCAGTTCAGGACTACAGAGCAAGACCCCATCTCAAACACAAAACGGTTTCTCCAAAAACCTGAACACAAATATCTGAACACATTACTTTTTCATCATAAAATGATCATATTTCAGTTTTTCCTTGTACCTATGAAATACTAAGCCAGTGTAGAGAAAATTGCTTTCCTTTAATTTCACCAACTCTTCACCTCACACTGCTAGCACTGTTAATTTTTTTCTGGTAGGTGCAAAATTTCCTTCTGAAAGTTTACGGTCAAAATTTAAGTTAACTGTCTTCTCTTGTAAACCCATTAAATCACATATTTATCTATACAATCTGCTAACTTGATTACGTGTGAATCTTCCGATTTTTCAGGCTGTATTAACTTCTCTATTATTTCCTCCCTTCTCTACTAATAATGTTGATTCCTCCTGTCCCTGATTTTTCTGAAACTGTCATACAATTTCAGGGTACAGGCCATAGCCCATATATTTCCAAAGTTGGTCTAACTCAACAGGCTCAAACAAGCAAGATTTCAGTTTTTAAAAAGAAAAATCTAGACAAATCTTTTTCTTGCCTCAGTTTGCATTCTGAATTTATTACCAATTTCTCCTCTTCTTGTTGTTTCTTCTTTTCTGCCAAGATCCGCCTACGTTCAGCTCGGTGAATTGCTCTCTCTTCCATGGCTAAAAAATAGTAACAGAGTTTCAATGTAAGATATACGCAGAAATGTCTTTATCTCACTGCAGAATGTAGGGTTATTGTCAGAGGACTTTCTTGTAAATTAAGTTTTCAAAAAGAAGATAAAGGTTAAAGACCTACAATCTCATCTGTAGCAATGGTGAATAATTTGTAGATTGCTTTTGTTTGTATTTTTTATTAGAACTCTTTACTAGTTTAAATAAGATAATATAGCTGGATGACATCCTTATTATATAAAACTCAGAAATAAAAATTTTAATTATACCATCCACGAATACAGAAAACTTTGACTACATCTAACAAATACTTTGGAAATCGAATCATTCCTTACATTCCCTTTTACATGAGCCTGCTAATTTGTCTTAAGTGACTGTCATATGTCTGTCTATCCAACTACAACAAACAAACTAAAGTTTGGGGTCACGATGAATACATTTTAATCTAGTTTTAAGACCTAGATATCCAGATGGGCAGGAAATGGAATTGTACCAGGCATTTGAAGAACTGGCATCAGAATGAATTTGAGTGTCAGACTCCTGTTCTTGACAGTCTATTAAATATCGATCCAAAAGAAACAAATGTGCAAGATGGTCTGATAATATGACTCTGTAATCAGGCAGGGCTTTCACAAGAAGGGGGGGCATGGGCAGGAGGAGGACTGAGTTCTGCTCACCTAAGCCAACCAACAGTTACTTTCAGTTCCTTGGGCCGTGGTACAGAGAATTTAAGTCCAAGTTTTAAGAATTAATGAACAAAAACTTATCAAGCTATTTCTCACAGATACTAAGTGTCTGTTTTACTACATAGAACAGTGGTGGTACCACAGATGGCAGAGCGAGACTGTCCTTAAGCAGCAGAAATAGACTAGAGGATTAAAGCGAGAGCCCTAAAAGCAGAGTCTCTGGTAATATGCCTTTTCTTCATCTTTTCCAGATCGAATCATTAAAGACTACTTGAAAAGTAGACTGGGATTCAAAAATAACTAACTCCTTCCCCAAACAATAATTTTTAAAAATGTATTGCAGGGAACTGGCTATTTCCGGATCAGCTGCAGTGGTGGGCAATGGCAGCGCAAGCTTCTGTCCTGAGAGACAATCGGTGCAAACTGCCAATTTCTTCCTTAATAGGAACTGGCTAGAGGCACAGTGTCCTTCAGATGACGCACCTTCTTGTTAGGGCAGCAATCTTTCCACAGGATATCAAATTTACAAGCCACAGTGTAATTGCCAAAGTGCTGACCACCTTACAAGCAGGTACAATGACTAAGTAGATGATAAAAGCAATTAGCAGCTTCACTATGTGCTTTTTGAGGAACGCTGTTTTCCTCAGAGCATTGCTTAGGCTTAAAGTAAGAGTTTCGATGTGTATCAAAACGTTATTGAACTAAGATAGCTGGCTTATATATTTCATTATTAAAGTCTCATAAAGTCACAGCAACATAAAATGACATAATGAATTGGCCTGCTATAAACTGATCATTTTTTTAGCATTAACAAAGTACAATAAGATCAGTGTGTAGTATTAGTACCTATTTGCAGTTTTCTTATTTGTGTAATTTTCCCAATTCAAATACCACATTACAGTAAAAGGAAACAACTTTTTGCAATTTGTGAGTGTGTGTGTTTGTTAGCTAGGAAGGCCAGAAAGGTTGGCAAAAGAGGCAGGGAAAAAAGGAGGTGTGCATTCTGTGCTGCTCACTCTACCCAAGTCTCAACACCCAGGAGTGGCAAGGACTCAGTCCCAGTCATACTCCACTCTCGGAGAGAAGACAAACACCACCAAGGTGCCCTGCCTTTCAGTATGGGATGTGGTGCCATCAGCAGCTTTGGCTTCATTCTGGGTCCAGAAAGAGAATTTTGGGAGTTGCTTCTACTGTCTCTGGTCCTAAGAGAAGTAACAGATGAACTAGGAGAGAAAAAAGGGAAAAAATGAGACCAATAATCACTTTCTTTCAAAGCTTTTTTATTAATTTTCAATTAATCCTTCCTTCTGAGATGACTATGTATTATTATACTCAGCCTACAGACTAGTGTAATGAGGTTTGGAAAGGCTGAACAATTGGCTTTGAGTCTATAATAAGAGTTGGGGATTCTGACTCCTAGTGCTTTAAACCAATAGGTAGCCTAAGTTCTTATTCTATGCTTTATCACAGGGAGTGTGTCTCAGGTACATCTAAAACCATTTAAAATGATTTTTTTACAAATCTGGACTTTTTAATTCCAGGATCAAAGATGTTTAGTTTGATCAGAAACAGCCAATATTAAAGCCAGATAATTAGCTAGATAACTGGGGACTGCTCCAGGAGCACTTCATGTCATCAGCCCCAGCTTCTTAGCATTACACATGATCAGAAACCCCAAAGCCTATATGAATCAAGTACCTTTCTCTCCTACTGTATAGCTACAAAGCTCTTCAGACATAGGGAACCATGACCTAAGTGCTAACTGTATAATTAAATCCTTAGAGCGGCCACTTGCTATAAGTACTATTTATAACTGTCACGTACAAGTCACAATATATGAGACTTCATTGCTTTAAAAGTGCACAATAAAAGAAAAGCAAAGATCATGGAGTTTAAAAGCAGGGCACAGAGGTTCAGAAGCCTCTCTATCTTAAAGTGAAAACCTTGGTAACAACCAGGCATAGTGGTGTGTGCCTATAATCCCAGTACAGAAGGATCCTGGGGCAGGCAGATCACAAGTTTGAGCCCCACCTAGGCAATTCAGTAAGACTCTTTCTCAAAAAAAATTTTTTAAAGGTCTGGCAATGTTTCAATCCCTAGTACGACAGAAATAAACAAAGACCTCTACGTCAACTCCAAAGAACATTCTGATGTGACAGACATACTTCAGAAGCATCTGGGAGGTGCCTTTTAGTTCCTCTGCCCCACTGGGACTTGTCCAAAGGCGCTTCCGCGCTTCTCTGAGTGCTGCAGCACGCTCAGCTGCCCACCGAGCCTCTGTGAGCCGCTGGTGTTCCTTCAGCTCAAGAATGGTTTTCTGTTGTTCCTGAAGTTTCTTCTTCTGCTTCTCAATCAGCTGTTGTTGAAAAACATGGCGGTGGTGCAAATGCCCCATGTAAACAGGTTCTGCTTTCTGGCTAGCAGTTCCCAGCTGCTTGTCGCTGCCAGACCGTTGAATGAGCTCAGCATTTAGGGCCTGCTGCTGCCCACTGTCAGGTGTGTTCTGAGGGACATTCTGAAGAGGACCCTGCAAATTACCGTTTGCGGTTCTTCTCAGGGGAGCTCTGAACATACAACCACCACTCTTCAAGGGCTTTTGTTCCCCCAAAGAGGGCATGACAGTCTCCTGAAAGAGAAGGGACATGCTACAGCACAATGATGTAAAGGACTAGGCCATTGAGATCATCAGCACTCATCTCTCAGCACTGCTTTGTTCAATGACATCACTACAGTGAACCCCAACTATCATTGCTCTACGCTTTGGTTCTGGTTGTCCCAGAGGCCACCAGTCTTGCTCTGTGAGCTGCTCATCAAATGTGCACTGCTGCTCACCACGAGAAGTGGGTGCCTACAGCTGTGGGAACCACTGTCATGGGCCAAGACATTTGTAACAGGAAAAATTCTCTCTCTTTCATCTGGATAGATTATTTTTGGGTTAGGCAGATTATTCCAGATATGTATTATGAAGATTTTAATATGTTAAAAATTGACTCAGAATTTTGGAGAAACCTGAAAATTTTGTAGCAAAGGATACATTCTTTCTCAGTGTTTGGAAACTAAAGAACATATTTACAAGTCAATAGTATTTCTGCTCTTTCAATTCCCTTCTTTCTCTAGTACAATAAATTAATTCTTTACCGTAGTACAGTGTCAAGGCCCAGTTTAATGCCTGATCTCATGCTATTGCTAAAATATTTGTGAGAAGTATTTGGAAGCTCAGAATTACTAGGCAAGTATTTATATTATTAAAATAATATTATTACACATTTTATGTTACCATATGACTTACAGTTTTCAGAGCTTGACTATGTGAGCTGTATTTAATAGACTGAGCTATCATCCTTGATTACAAATTCTAAACAGAGGGGAAAGAAACAAGCATAATTCATTTTAGCAAAACTTATCTTGGCCAAAATAACATCAAGTTAAAATGCCTTGGGGGGCCTGCCCCTTAGCTCAGTTCTTTAAGTGGCTGCTTCAACAAAGCAGTCAGGCTCAGGTTGCTGTGGTTCGATCCCCACAACTGCCAGAGTTCACATTTTCATTAAT
>NW_004524629.1:6614525-6655408 GCF_000260255.1 Octodon degus
TTATTTCAGAAATGTCAATGGACATTTATTGCTTATGTAATTTAGCATCAAGCAGGGTATATGTCTTCGGCTCTTTTAAATTCTGTGGTAATGACATGTTATTAGCACAGCAAGACTTTGTAAAAGCCTTCAGTACAGCAATCAGATCTCTTCTGGATTATGGTAACTTTTAAAGGTAAAAATAAGAGCAGAAAAGAAAAGCTTAATGGTACAAATCGTACTTAACAGAAAAGGAATGAACAGCCTGGCCTAATTAGGGAAAATCACCTATTAGCTAACTGATAATTTTTTAAAATTTCAAGAAACAGTATGTGTGTTCTTGGTACATGAAGTCCTATGATTGCATAATTAATAAGCATCTAACTAGAAATTTCATATTTTCACTTTTAATGTTCTATTCTACATTCTGGAAAAGATGTAATTTACTTAGTAACCTACTGAGTATTGTAATACTCTATTTTCACTTGCTATATGTTTTTTTTTATTTTTTTTTTACAATATTACTTTTTCATAAAATCTCTTTGATTTCAAAGATTTCTAGATTTTTTCCCTTAAGTTTAAGTCTTAAGTTTTTCTTGTCTTTTTTCTTAAATATTTATATATAGAGACATTTTCTAAATTATATATAAGTATACATATATGTCTATATAGAGACAGTTTTCTATTTTTCATAGGTTAAAAGATATTTTCTGCGTATTTTTTCCACTTAAGATAATAGCAGTGGAACTTTGTAAGGAAGAAGGTTCCATTTAGCTATTTCCTAAGATGTAAGTCTCACCTGCATCTCAATGGGGACAAAATTATCTGACATAAAGGTAGATAAACTGCCACCCTAAAGGTAGGGATCAAAACATTACATGAGTACCAATAATCATCCACATGATCCTCTTTCACTGGGAGATCAAGCTTAAACTAAAACCAGCCTTTTTACTAGTGGTAATTAGGATTAAAAGTGAAGGTGGGAACCGCCAGTGTACAGTTCTTTCCCATACATCTGTGCTAAGTACTTCACAGCATTATGAGCAGGATGAAGGTGAAGGGGGAAGGGAGAGTTCTCCAAAAGCCTCTCTGACCACAACAGGTACAACAAGGAAAGAAAAATCTTACAGAACTGACTGCATGAAAATTAGTAACTGCTTATAGTACCAAACATTATACCTAAACAAATAAGACAAATGACAAAATGGGAAAATATTTGCAATATATGTATTAATAAAAGCATCAACAGCCTTAAAAATATAAAGAGCTCCTATAAATAAAAAAGAATGTTGTTATGGTTTGTGTCCAGTTGTCCCCCCAAAGCCTCATGCAGTCATGGGGCGGACTTCTAGAGTCTGTGATTAACTCATGATCCATTGGGATTATGGGTGTGAGTATTACTCCCAGCCTGCGGCAGAGAGCCAACTTAAAGGAGATGAACTTGTTCTCTGTAGCCACTGTTGCTGCTACTCCTCCCTTTTTTCTCTCTCCTCTTTGCCTCCACCATGAAAGGTTGTTCTCTGCCATGCACCTCTCTGCCTTGGGGCCAGCTGAGTATGGAAGGAAACCTCCAGTAACTGTGAGCTAAATAAACTTTTCCTTGCTTAGTTTTGAATGTTGGGTATTTGTACCAGCAACGCGAGAAGAGTAACTGACACAAATGTAGTGAAAGAAAAGACTGGACCAAGCGTAGGAAGACACAAGTCACCATTTTTGTATATTCTACATCCATATATATATATGTGTGTGTGTGTACTTAATATCCATTATAAAAATGTTTGACCTCATTTAGTAATCAAAGAAATGCAAAAAATGAAGCAATAAGACAAAACATACATTCTGTTTTCAAATATTTATCCTAAGTAAAAGAATTACGTATATGTGCAAAGATTCAGCTACCAAGATATTACTGAAGCACTGTTAAAAATAGTGGCACTCAGGCTAGGGAGATACCTTGGTGGTCTAAGAGCCTGCCTGGCAAGCGCAAGGACCCAGGTTTGATCCCTGGTATTTTTAAAAGAAAGGAAGTTTCTGTCCAATAGAGGGATAGAAGGGGACCTGATTGGGTTCCCAAAGACTCTGCCTCTTCTAGGGATTTTATAGAGCAAAACTACAAGGTGAGGGGGTCTAACGAGGGAAACATGGGAACTCACAAGGTGGGTATGAGGTGAGAGAAAACCATGGTCAGCCAGTAAGATTGCAAGCAAAATTACTCAGGTACAATTAGTAGGTATATTCTGAGGTATATTTTCAGTTGAGAACTATTATTGCTGAATCATATATAATAATACATACTTCATTTATATTCTAATATTTTAAAATTGCAAAAATTATTTTTAGAGAAATAAAATAATTACATTAGTATTACAGCAAAAACAAATAGGCTTGTTTCCTGAATTATGGCAAACTAGAATTCTTCAATGACCTGGCAGAAGGAAATTGAAGCACTAATAAAATATTAACAAAGACCAATGTACAGATATATGGGTGATTAGAGAAGGCGTGACAGCTAGAATCCACATTATTACATGGTGATGGAACTACAGATTGTTTTCCTTTCTCTCTCTGATTTTCTTCTACCAAACTGCTACAATATCACATACAGTTTCTTATTATAAAAATAAAGTTAAATTCTCTTCTTACAAGTCACAAACTCATATAAAGGAAATGTGTGAAGATCAAATAAGAGAATGGAAGGGCTAGAGAGATATCTCAGTGGCATAAGCGCCTGCCTGGCAAGCCTTACATCCTGAGTTCAATCCTTCGTTCCAAAAAAGAGTTGTAAACAGTGCTCTACCTCTTCCTAAAGCAGTCTTTCATTCAGATGTTATAAATTCCCTTTTGATACTGTGCCTTTGTCAACTTCTAATTCTCCCAAACTTGACATGTGATTACTAAAAAAGATTCAATTCAAGAGAAGAAATACTGACTGAAAGAAATACTGACTGTGCTTGGTAGCAGGCTTAACCTCTGGCTAGCTGGGAAGGCAATCTGACCACAGCTGACATGCCCAGGCTGGAAAAGTGCAGAGCTCAAGTGCAAGCCTGTAGTAAACAGGAAGACCAAATAAAGGAAAGAACAACATACTTCTCCATCTCTTACTGGTAAGACCTCTGTGGCTGGTGTCTCGAGCAGACGGATGCCCGACGATGCAGGCGTACTGAGTCTGCCTAGGGATGCTGCCTTCAGCAGCTCATCCATTTTCCTCCTGGTTTCCTGCTTTGCTAGAGCCAGTTCTCTCATTAGGGCCTGTGCACCACACCAACGCTGCCATTCTGCAAAGCAGTGTCGAAGAACTTGCTTCCGGTTATACTCAGTGGCCAGTTGTTGCTTTCTAAGTGACAAAACACTTCCATTAAGTGAGGAAGTCATTTAGTTTGTTAGTTGATGATATTCTATAATCAAAACATAGTTCTGAGGGATCCCAGAAATGCTCCACCTTAGCTCCAGCTTACCCTTTTACATTAAGCTAAATGGAAGCACTTTGTACATTCCGCAATGCAGTAGGTCTCTTCAGAGAAGGCATCAACATTTCAACCAACACATTACCTTCAAGAAAAAAGCATGACTCTTCTTTCATGTCAGAGACATTTTTAAGCTGAGTACCATAAAACGGTTTTTGACAACTTTTGGAGGGGCAAGAGCTAAAAAAAAAAAAAGGTACAGAAAATAACTTTTAAAAAGAGGAATGCTTGAGGGAGAGAGATTCAGCTATGGACAGAGATCTGAGAAAGGCAGTTTTGGGAAAGGAACAAAGCTATATCACCCAACAAATAAATTGTCAATAATTAAGTATAAGACCTATAAAAGTCAAAGTAAAGCTATGGAGGCAACTTGTGTGAAAGAATTGGTTGGGGAGAGGAGAAGAACTTATTCACGAACCCTCTCAACTGGATGAGTGGAGGGTCTTGGGAGAGACTTTCCCAACACTAGACAGGAGTGAAAGACCAAGGCCAGGCCCTTGCTCTCAGGGAGCTCACTTATCCTCTATATCAGCTGGTCCCTGGAGATTTTATAAAATGCCAGGGAGCCTGACTAGGGACAGTGGGGAAGTGGCATCACTGCCTTCCCAGTGTGAATCTTCACTAGAAGTTGCTTTGGTGGCCGCCACGTAGGGTCCAAGCACAGAGGTCTCTGTGACCATCTCTAGGCAGATAGTTGTTATCCGTAAAGAAATGAACAAAGAGATTGGAACTCACATGGCATCCAAGGATCAGTTTTAAGCCTTAAAATCCAGTATCATTTAGATGCCTCTTTGATTTTATCTTTTAAACTTGTCTAGCATATGTTTTCCATAATACTGTTTGCATATCTACCCTGTTATACATATTTAGTGCTTAACTATCCTCATAGGAGTTTTGGGGTTCACATCAAGAAAATCATAAAGTTCTTAAGCCAGTGAGTCACAAGAATATTTCTATAGTTCTAAATGCTTATGACTTTTAAACCTCTTCTCATTGCCACCTACATTAAAAAGTTACACTGTGACACAAAATACAACTTTATATATGCATAAGTATATAAAAAAATATATATATAGTAACTGAAACAAGTGTCACCAAATACTCTTACTATCAAAGATATATTGCTATTTTATTCTAATCTATTTTATATTTCTTTAAGAAATAAACAACTCTGCCCCAATGGTTTAAATGACCCCCCCCAAAACATGTTGAAATTTAGTTGCCATTGTAGCAATATGAAGAATTAGACAAAAAGAAAAAGAAGAATAAGAATGTAGCATTTGTGATATGCTCGCTTTGGCAGCACATATACTAAAAATTGGAATGATACAGAGAAGATTAGCACGGTCCCTGTACAAGGATGACACGCAAATTCACGACACGTTCCATATTTTCTCATGTCCGCATCTTATACAGCAATTAACCACTAGGAAGAATGTATGCAATGTGTTAATTATTGAAACTGTCCTACCAGTTTGGTTTGAAACTGTCTCATTGTTACTTGTTTCTAAATAAAATTATGGAAAAAAATGTTCAAATGGTGAAGGGACCAAGGCAGGGGAGAGGGGAAGAGTATAAAAAAAAGTGAGAAAAGAAGGAAAAAGTAGAAGCAAACCTTTTTTTGTAAATGGAGAGAGGAGGAAGGGTTGAAGGGGAGGTAAGAGAATGGTGAAAATGAATCAAGTTATGTCATGTACTGGTAGAAATTCTCTATGATGAATGTCATCATTACACATACCTGAAATGTACCAATAAAATTTGATTGAAAAAATGAAAAAAAAAGAATTAGAGCCTTTAAAAGGTAATTAGGCCATGAAGAATCTGCTCTCATGAAGACAGATCAATGCCATTACTGCAGAAGTGGGTTAGTTATCAAGAGTGTGAGCTCCTCTTAGAAAGGATGAATTCAGCCCACTTTCCTCTTTCTGTCTTGTCCATGCTTATTTGCCATTCAGTTATGATACAGGCCAAATGCTGACATCATGGCCTTGGACTTTCCAGCATCCAGAACCATGAGCCAAGTAAACTTCTGCTGTTTCTAAAGTCCCAGTCCACAATATTCTGTTATAGCAGTAGAAGAAGACTAACAGCATATTTAATTATATTTAATTGATCTTTACAATGCATTAATAAGCAATTAATAAATATTGGTGATTCATAGTTTAATAGTAAATATATATAATATTTTACTTTAATGGAAATAAGTTGAAGTCTGAGGTGGAAGAACTGTGAAATAAAAATTTTAAAAGAAACAATAGGGACTGGTGAGATGGCTCAGTGGCCTAAAGCACCTACTTAGAACAAGCTGAGCAAAGCACAGGGACCACGGTTCAATCCCCCAGCACCACATGCCAGCCAGCCCCGCCCCCTGGTGGGCTGAGCTGCCCCCCCCACATAAATAAATAAAATTTTAAAAAAAGAAACAATAAATTAGGTAGTAATGTATATAAAAGCTAAGCTCTAAAAATATCATAGTATAAGCAGGAAAATAAAAAAAAAACCTTATAATACTTAAGTGAGTAAAAAATCATAAATTTCCAGATGTTAGAAGATGCACAATGCTCTGGCTAACTATGTGCTATTCAATTTACATCAATCTGCCCTGGAAGAAGGAATGCGAAATTTACCTGATGGGTTAATTTCATGTTTTTACAGTGTAAACAGCCAAAAACAGAACTTAGATGTGGACTCTCAGGGAGAAGATCACTTGGACTTAAGAAAGGGCAAAGAGAAAAACATTTCTTAGGTAAAGTCAGACTAAAAGGTAAGAAATTGAGAAAATAAGACAAGGCACATTCATGCTAGTGTTTGGAGCCCCCTCTACCATGATTATGTAGCACAGGGGAAAATGAAACAAAGACATTTGTATTTGTGGGTTGCAGTGGAAGGGAAGAAGCAAAGAAACCAGGGACTCAAGACACAAAGCTGGCTCCCCTCCTGCTTCCTTGCAGTTCACCTCAGCAGAGTGACAACGTTTTATATACCCCAATTTATATTTTATTTATTTATTTTAACTTATTTTCATTTTATTTTTTATATTAGTTTGAGAAAGAAACAGCATAGAGACAGTTTCAAAACACAGTAGGATAGTTACAATAATTAATATACTACATATTGTCAATTTTAATTTATATATTTTAAAAGATGACACTGAAAACAAGTATTTCTGAAAGTAAAAAAAATTCACCTGAGTTTCCTAAAATCTTAGTCAAATACAATTTATTTGGATATGTTCACTGAAAAAAATAGCTCCAGACACAGTGCTCAGACAATCATAACATGAAAGATATGGTTCTTTTGTGGAACACAGCCTATTTCAATTTTCTTGCAAGCTAAAATCAGAGAAAATTTAGCAGGAGTATATAAATTGATCATCACAGTTACATAACTTCATGATTATGTAGTGATCCCCTCTACCATGATTATGTAGCACAGGGGAAAATGAAACAAAGACATTTGTATTTGTGGGTTGCAGTGGAAGGGAAGAAGAAAAGAAACCAGGGACTCAAGAGACAAAGCTGGCTCCCCTCCTGCTTCCTCGCAGTTCTGAACCTAGGAATCAGAAGAGTGCTAAGTAGGTCTGTGACACCAGGACACTTGAAAGTTTCTAGGCTGCAGATTCATCCTCAAAAATAGTTTTTCAATAAGCCCTACACTGTAGGAATTTGGGGAGTGGGGTGGAGGATATAATCTAATTAAATTTAAAAATTCTGAAATTTTGAACAAAATTCACATGTAAAGTAATAATATTATCTTAGCAGAAATCTACTATCTAAAAAATGTGTCCTGAATTTTCAGGAAAGAAATAGGAAATAATAAACACAGATTAGTGATCTGCCTGAATGCTAAAATCCTATTCAGAACATAAAAGCGGCAGTGACAGGAACAGCTGCATTTGGAATAAGCAGGTTCAGAAGGAACAGGAATAAGCAAGCTAATACATTCAATAATGCACCAGGTAGCCCCCAGGGAAAAGTGAAAGATGAGACAATTCTGTTAAGGAGTTTTTAAAGCGAGTCAGGCATTGCCAGTCTGGTCCTCCTGCCTCTTGGATAGATATATCGGTAGCTTTCCCAGCTGCAGATGCCATGTGGCTTCTGGCCACTCACCTGCGCACCCAGGTGAGCACAGAGGGAAGAACAATCAAACGTGATTAGCAGACACTCATAAATGATTGCACCAAAGAGGCTGAAATTCTCAGTGCTGGAAATGAAGAATATCTGACAACTGAGGATTACAGTAATAAAGAGTGAGGGGTTTCAGGAACAAAGAGCAAGATAAAAGCATGCTCCAGGAAAGGGTCAGGGCATTGCTGCAAGATAGGGCAGGCCCAAAGATGCTGCTGTGAAGTTGGTAAGGGGAAGGGCAGAGGAGCTTCCCTGGAAGGAACTGAAAAACCAGGGAAGCAGGGCTCAAGAAGGTGGCAGAGGATGTGGAAAACAAACCCTATTTCCTCCCAGCTTTTGTCTAGGGCTGGCTGACAATGAAGGGAAGAAGGGAGAGAGCAGGAATAGAAGACCTGTACCCAACTTGCAAAAGGAAGCAAATTAGGGTCAGTTGAGTCCTCATCGTCAAAATTCAAGTTCAAAATTCAAACACCCTCAGGTCAAAGGTGAGAGCACTAGAATTTTGTTGTATTATCTACGTAAATTAATCTTCATGGTTTGGAAATATTTATTAATATTGACATTGTATTATATTTCATTCAAATGCTATAACACTATTAGCTACAATAATTTTAGAAGAAAAGAGATGAATAAAAATAGAATAACCTCAATTTCTACTAGGGAAAGCAAGATGCATTTCCAAAAGAAATAAGTGACTGGAACCCTGGAGTAGAGGTGAGACTGTACACAGGCTTCAAAAGAGAAGACAGTAGCTAAATTATTAATTAAAAGAGGGGATTTGTTGTTGCTTCATAGAAAAAGTATGGCTCCAGGGGGAGTGTGCCCTGAGCACTGAGACAAGCCAGTAAGGGTACACATCATGGGGCAAACCAGTATGGGTGCAGGAGCTGGACGATGAGGACTCAACTGACCCAACAGCCTCTGGGGGATGGGCCACAGAAGAGAAGCACATGTGTTTTTTTCAACCTAGTAAGAACAAAGTTTCTTCTCTTTCTTTTTTTTACAGTACTGGGGACCGAACTCCGGACCTTGCACTTGCAGGTAGGCACTTATACCTCTGAGCTATCTCCCAGCTCTAGAACAGATTCTACAGTGAGTAATCCATTATAATAAAAGCCCTCTCTTCCTTGAGCTCATCAAGAAAGAATGCTTGAACACCCAAGGTAAACTACAGAAAGCACGCAACTTCATTCCCTCAGACTCACTGTTCCACAACTGAGTATCTGGGCCTCCTGAGGCCCTGGGAGGAGCCCCAAGAGCACTGTGAAGTGGGTCATGGCTACATTGAAAACCTCAATCCCGTATTTTTTTCTTTTTTTTTTTTTTAATTTTTCTTTATTTATTTTTTAACATTTATTTAGTGTGTGTGTGTGTGTTTGTGTGTGTGTGGCCAGCTCAGCCCACCAGGGGGCGGGGCTGGCTGGCATGTGGTGCTGGGGGATCGAACCGCGGTCCCTGTGCTTTGCCAAGCTTGTTCCAAGTAGGTGCTTTAGACCACTGAGCCATCTCTCCAGCCCTCAATCCCGTATTTCTGCTAGTAATAACTTCCTTGAGATTTTTTTCTCCCTGCACATTTATTATCCCAACTCTCTTTGAAGAAAATCACCCAATGTAATTTGCTGAAATAATTTCGAGAATGTGTATAGAGCCAGAGATTTGGAGGACTTTCTACAAAGGAAAGTCTGTAGAACAGCTCCTTTTTCCTGTTTCTAGGGTGACCTGCCATTTAAAAATTACCACTCTTTTTTCTCGCTTTTTACATTCTAAAGTAAACTGTAATGCAGATGAATACAATGGCTGTCTTAAGGAACTATGATCTAGATGCTATTTGTTTTAACAATAGTGTGTTGAAACAAATCTGACAGAATAAAAAAAGACAAGATCCTAGTCATGGACAAACTACTCCTAACTCCCTAAGAGTCACTTACTATTCTTTCTGGGTCATAAAATGATGTGTTGGATCAGATTCCTGAGGTGCCTCCCTGCTCTAGGACATTTTTTGTTTTTAATTCTGTAGTAAAAAGAATTATTATAAGTTAAATATTTTCTAACTCTGGCAGTTTAGAAAAATTTAGCACCATTCTGAACATTTAAAAATAGGCACCTGAAAATAATTCAGATACAAGACGAAAAGTTCTGAGATCTTTTTTAAAAATTGGCACATAATGAAATTATGAAATCTCTATTTGGTGCCTTTATATTTAAACTGCTTAACTGGAATGGAATCCTAAACTTTCCAAATTTTTCCTATACAAGTTTCTTCTAACATGTAAATCTTACTTTCCACTCTCTCTGCCCTCACTCATGGGAGTTTACTTTATGCCATCTTCAGTTTACCTTCTTTGTTCAACATATCCTGCCATCACTCACTTTCTATAAGATGTCATCCCAATTTTTTGTATTAATCACTAGGTCTTGAGATTCTAGAGAGAAATTCTGAAGATTTTTCCCCAAGAAATTATTGGAAAAAGAAATTGACTAGATCACCCTCCCAACTTCCACCCCCCTTCTTGGCTTAAAAAATCTCTAAGATTTACCTTTATTTTCAAGGAATAAACTCCTTGTCTTGGCATCTAAAGCCTTTCAGAAGTTAATGGACTTAACAACCACATGCTTGATGGCCTCTAGCCAAGGCTGCATTTCATGCCATTACTCTCGTTTTTCCTATCTCTACCTAGACATATCTGCTTACCACGTAGAACCCAGATCAAGACCCTATTTCTTCATAAAGCTTTTTTCTGGCACTCTTAATCTGTCTATTCTTCTCCCCACCCCCCCGGCTCTCTCCCTCCATCTTTCACTAAGGATTGAAACCAGGGTCTGCCACTGAACTATATCCCCAGCCCTTCTTGTTAGACACTAAATATTCTGTCACATTAAATCACTAAGTTGCCCAGGCTGGCCTCAAACTTGCAATCCTCCCAAGTCAGCCCCCATGTCTTGTTTTCCTCACATCACATGAGTTCTTTGGGGACAGAGAGGCATGTGCCCATCTCCTATGTAACCTCCCCAGGGCCTGATGCCATCACAGAGCAGCTCTAGGGGGTGCCATGTCCTCCTATGCCTACATGCCACTCACTCTGTTTTACATCCTGAATGATGACAGAGCTTCCAGCAGAAAAGCAAGCATGAATCCTCAAATAATCCCCCACGACCATGAACCCTCAGGAAACAAATGATTTCTTTTCCATCTAGAATACAAAGTTGATGGGGTAGGAGGGTGCAGCTCAGTGATAGTGCATGTGGGAGGCATTGGATTCAATATCCAGTAACCACCAAAGAAATGAAAACAAAAATAAAAACCGAATGTAAAGTTAAACAGGAATAAGAATAACAAAATTATTTAATTGTAAGATGATAGAAGAAAGCAAGCTTCACTTAAAAGACAAAGTCTATGCTTAAGCTTGTGTTGTGTTACAAGCCCAAGAAGGAACTGATACAGAAGTGTCAGAAACCTCTAAATAAGATGTGGAACAAAAGACAGCAGAGTGGGAGGAATTACTCTTGGCAGGTTGGTCCTCCCAGATGGATGTTCCCTGTGTCCTTAATTAACATTCTCTGTGCCGACAGCGATTTCTATCAATGAGAATTATTGCCATATAAAACAAACTCCCTCTTTTGAATTGCAAGATGGTCCTAGGTGCAACGCTACTACAATAGCATTGGGGAAAAGCCTGAGACTCACTTCCTTTACAGGTCACATGCATTAGTGTATTTTAATTAACTAGTTTTGTTTGCTTATAATTTTCAGCTAAAAATTCTGAGTTGAGATGTATGTAAAAATTGTGATTACCATATTTTCTAAGAGGATAAGATGATTACAGTGAATAGCACTTTTCGAGTTTATTTCTGGATCCTTCTGGAGGAAGATGCTCTAGATAAACACCCTATGTGGATTTTCATGGTATAAGCAGAGGTACCTGTTTTCTTCCCTAAGATCATTTTCCAAGGCCTGAGTTGCCTGCTCCAGCTTCTGGGATCTGGTGTAGTCTCTCCAAGCTCGCAGGACCTTCAGCTGAAGCTTCCAGTTGGACAGGGTCCCAGCTTTCCCCAGCTCAATCCTACGATCAGCAATCAGCCTATGCCAGGCAGAGAAATATCGTTTCTGACACTGTAATAGAAATATTTGGAAAATTACCACTAATCAGCCCTAGTATTTCTAATGGTGAAAGGCATCTCAGATTACCCCATACACTTTTTTTCTAACAAATCTAGAAACTAGTCTTGACAGAAGAGAACAGAGAGAACACAATTCCTTTATGATTATGGTGGTGAGAAATAGTCCAGTCATACAGCTGAGGTCTTCTGGATGTTACCATTTAAACTAAAATAATACATTCTCAATGTAGGGCACCATGCCTCTGAGGAACTGCAATTGTAAGTCACATCTGAAACATGAACTAGGGGCTTGAGAGGCATGACAGGGCTGCTTCCAACATGGCCAGTCCTGCCAGGCTGTCTTGGAGCTTAAAATGCCAACCATTCAATTCATTGTTACTGGTACCACTGATACTTTATACAAATAAAAGTGTGAGATCCTGGGAGGATTAAATGTCCTCGGAAAGGGGAACGAACAATTTTAGCTGGGCTCCTACTGACTATGCTAGGGCTGTTGTTAGCAGGCTAGAAAGACCACATGTTTAAACTACCTATAATTTTCTACTGATTTCCTTGTTTTTCTTTTTTGTTCCCTTTCTGTCTGAAGTAGCTCTCTCAGGAAGCCTTTCTATTAAAATCTCTCTCAAAATGTAAAGGCCAATTCACTGTGTTCCCAGAGCATTCTGTGCTTCCATTAGTCAAAACCCTTATGATGCTATATAATAATCATCAGTTTACTGATTTCTGCTAGAGTTTGAGACTCCTAAAAAAAAGCTCGTAAATGGGAATGGCAAATCTGAAAGTGGGAAGACTAACAGAGAAAGTAACCTCATAGGAAATGCCTTCATGGGGAGTACGGCGAATGCCTATCATCAGCTTCAAAGATTTTAGGTCAGTTGTTGTTTCCCTCTTTGTACAAATACACAGCTTTTACTATTCAATTTATGCTATGTACCACTGTGCTTGAATCTAATAACTCTGAACAAAATCATTTAAGATATAATCTCTACTGTTGAGAGGCTATCAGGAGAGAAGATAGAGAATAAAAAGGCCAAGAACACAAGAAAGCATATGCTAGAATTCTTAGAAACATACTATTTAGCCAAATTACTTTCCATACAGGATATCAGTTATATTCCCATTTAGACAAACTTTATAATTTCTCACTGGAAGAAACCAAAGAAAACTTTCAAAAAGCCCTTATTATGTCAAATGAGGGCACATTTTTCAGATCTTCACTTTAGATCTCTTGAAAGAAAAAAAGGAAGAAGGAAAGAAGGAAGGAAGAGGGGGAGGGAAGGAGGGAAAGAGATTTGCTAAATACAGGATATGCTTTAGTCATAACAAGAAGACACATATCTGCCAGGTTGAGGGAATATACTTTTTTTTTTTGCATTATTTGTGTATCTGCCACACAAAATCCAGCATAAAAATGGTGTTACTATTGTGCTGTAGTTAAAAGACAATATCCTATGTCTATTTACCAAATTAATTTAAGAGATTCCTATTAAATGACTGGTGAAATACACTATGCACAGCTATATCTAATTTTAACGCCTGAGTTATTTCTAATGATGCAACAGTATAAACATAATCCATCTGGAGAATAATAGCATGTTTAGTAGTATCCTTGAATTTTTATATTCCTGTTCTCTGTAAAGTTTAAAGCACTTTCTGGGGGGCTGTGGAGATGGCTCAGTAGAATAAGTACTTGCCTGGCAAGCACAAGGGCCTGAGTTCAATCCCCAGTTCTGCCAAAAAAAAAAAAGTACTTTTTTTCTTTTTTCCAGTTCTGGTAATCAAAGCCAAGTCAAGTGACCCATGATAAAGCTATGTCCCAATCCTTCATTTTTTATGCTTGTACTATTTTGATTCCTAGATAATTCCAACAAGCAGAAATTGTACATACTCTTCTGATTTACCTCACCATGTTACAACTTCAAGTAGAGAAAGATCTAATGACTAAACTTACAAAGCATTGTAAAGAGTACGTTAGTGATATACCTGAGGCTAAAACAGAACTTTCTGGTATCCTGATGATTCTAATGTAAATGGTAACTAGTCCACTCTAAAATGAAAGGGCAAATTCTTTTATAATGAAAGAAAAATATGACTTAGCATTGGAGAACAACCTTGGTTAGGAACTTCCCTTTGAATTTAGGAAGGGAAAATCTGAGTTTACAAATTCTGTAGTCAGTATATATCTTCAAAAACACTTAAAAGACTGTTGGAGTAAAATGTTCAGGTTTTTCTCTTCCTTTTGAGACAGGGTCTCCCTATGTGGTTCAGACTGGTCTTGAACTCACTATGTATCCCAGGCTGGCCTCAAACTCACATCAATCCTCCTGCCTGAACCTCCCAAGTACTGGAATTACAGGTGTGCCACCGTGCCCAGCAAAGTGCTTAATTTAAAAAAAGGGGTCTTTTTGTTTTTGTTTTTGTGAAGAACCAGGCATTGAACTCAGGCCCTTGCACTTGCCAGGAAAGCACTTTTTCTTCTGCGCTATCTCCCTGGCCTCTCAGAAGACGTTTTAATGCCAGCAAAATGACAGCACCACTGAGCAGCTGCTTTCTTGAAATTAACTTTTCTTTTGGCCTGCTCAAAAAATCAATCTATTAAAACTTAAAAAAAAAAAGTATAAATCAAGAATAGATGCTTAGTTATTCTTGACTTACACCCAACATTATTCAGGTAAACATGAGTACCATAAACTTGTCTGGAAGAAAAAACACATGGGAAAGGAATATACTCTCAATCTTCTTTTCTTTCTTTTTTTAACAGGAGAGATGAGAGGTGGCACATTTCCACAGACATGATCTATTTATTCTTCCTATTCTTTCCTCCCCACTAGGGAACTCCCTACTGGTCTCAGGCATGCTTCTTGTTTTCAGTTCTATACTCTGAGCTCTATTCCTTTGTTCTAGGAAATAAAAACAATTATTTAAAACCATAGTGAGGCCAGAAGAAGAATGCATTTTGTTCAAGCCAGGAGAACTTAAACTTTTAACTAGTCAAGAACCAGCCTGACCTTTCTTCATTTTTTCCTACTTCATTATATCTGTGCTAGATTTTTATTTCTGATAGGTTTTCCAAAATAGTCCTACCTTATTTCCCTAACTTCAACTATCTCTTTATCACAGTCTTAGTGATAATTAAGGCTTGATACAGGTAAACGAAGTATAGAAGATCACTGTGAGGATGAACTGTTCCTATAATAATTTTTAAAATAAAATACTACAACGTGAAAGCTTTAAAGTAAAATGCTTTCCTCCCCTCAAAATCTTCCACAAGACATCATTTGGTTGTTAAGGATTCCACTCAAGAGAAAAAATGACAGCTCGCCCTGCTAAATTTATTACCTGCACCAGAGTTGCCCTCATTCTGTTGGCAAGAAAAGCTCTTCCCTGAAGTGTAATCACACTGCTGTCACTGCAGATGATTGACGTTAGGTGGAACAGCAATTTGCTATCTAATCTTCATTGTAATTCTAACCCTGTCACTAGAGATGCTTGTTCTGATTAATGAAGTGGGTAACTCATCAAAATTCCTCAGTTATTTCCTTTTTGTCAGAAAGCTCAGTGATAATTGCATCAAAATTCTTCGTCATGGAAAAATAAACAATGAATTGTAAAGAGGACAAAAATGTCAACAACCTCACAATTTATTTTTGCTGAATGGAACAAAACGGTGCAACTAGTGGTCTCGGGGAGTTGGCCAAAGTTCAAATGTGCACGCCCCCCTGCAGCCTCCACTGACTGTGTTACTCCCATTTCAAAAGGAACAGATTTCCTTTTGTTACAAATGGAAGCAATCCCCAATTTTTTTTTTCTTTTAGAGACTACCGGAGCCAGGCAAAAGATCCTGGAGATATTACAGAATTTGGGGCTTGGGGACAGGAGGAACTTTACCATGGCCAAGTAAATCTGAAGGGTCCTGAATTTTGGAATGTAAAAGCAGTACTCTGTGAACCATCCTAATCCTGATTTTCATCATTTTGCACTCCAAACAGACAATAAATCATGGTACACCTTCACCCTCAAGCATACACATACCCCTATAAATAATTACAGTAGAGGAAACACACTGAGTTCCCAAAATGCAGTATTAAAAACTAGACTTGCTGTTAGGTTTCAAAGAAGACAGGCTTAAATCTAAATGTTTTCTCCTTCTTCTTTAAAAAAAAATTAAAAATTCTTATTACAAAAATTTAACAAACACATCCAAAAGTAGAACAAAGGATTAAACCTTCCTTCAAGTTACCAGCATTTTGCCAATCATGTCCTGTCTCCCACCACCTTTTCCCCCTAGATTACTTAAAAATAAATCTCAGACAGACATTATATCATTTACTCATAAATATATCAATATGTACCAGTAACATCCAAAGAGTTTCAATAAAAAATATGACTGTATTTGTCTAATAGTTACTTTGTTTCACTCTGGAAATAGAATTATAGGAAGCAATTCCTTAGTCTAGTAAATTCATTTTTCAAATTTAAATTTAATTTTTTTTAGTGCTATTAGGGATTCAATCCAGTGTTTCAACATGCTATGTAAGTGTTCAACCACTGAACTACACACAGCCCAGTTCCTTGACAAAATTTTAATTTTGAGATCTCATTTAATTGCCTAGACTGATCTTGACCCAGTGGTCCTCCTCTCTCAACGTCCCTAGTAGCTCAGTTACAGGTGTGTGCCACTGTACCTGCCTCCATATAATAAATTCCTAACCAACAAAAATCCCTGGCTCTTATAAAGAAGAATAACACAAACATAGACTATAATCTGATAACTATAAGGACAGGACTCCGTTTCCAACAGAGCTCAGAGTAGTTCTTAGGATGCCATCACATCTTTAGGGAGCTCCCCTTGCCTTCTCTTTCTCTCTCTCTCTTTTTTTTTTTTGGCGGAAGCAGGGATTGAACTCAGGCCCTTGCGCTTGTCAGGGAAGCGCTTATTCTACTGAGCCAACACCCCGGCCCCTTCTCTTTCTCTTTGAGACTTTCTTGCTCCTCTCCAGCAATCCCTACTCACTGCCTACACTTTTCTACCTCTGGTCATACATACAAACTATGCTAAAAGCAAAGCTTACCTACAAATGCTTTGCCTCACTTCCAGCCTGACAGTGAGGCAATGGCGGGATGTCATATATTCTTTACTCAAGAGCCTTATAAATATTCACTTGAAATAGCTACAGCTCTTTTATGAACTTTTTAAAAGGAAAATTTAATAGATACTGCTTTTGAGAAACCCTCCAAAAAAAACCTCTCACATATTTAAGAATCAGAACCTTACAACACTTAGCAAGGCCCAAGATTCTGGTAAATTGGGCTTCACTGTCTCCTTGAAAGAAGGGAAAGCAGGGTTATTCATAGAGCAAGAGAAGGGAGAACAACAGCAAAACAAATGAACAACACTCTTGCCCAAACTGATAAAATTTTAGTTGGAAAACTTCTATAGCATCATCCATATAAAATAATACAGAACAATGCTTCAAAGGCCTCCTAAAATGTATACCACACATTGCCCTTGGGAGTAATCCTAGAGGGAAGAGTTTCAGAAATCCCCATGTTCCCCATATGTGTGCTGGGACTTCTCCACTGAAGTCTTATTTGCAAACATAGGATACTGGGGAAAGTAAAGTTGCTATGTGTCAGTTCATAAAAGATTTTGCTTCAGTGGTATGAAGGCAGTTCTGATATGACTATGATCTTTGGAAAGGAATCAAGTTATTTAAACAAGATACTTAAATACAGTTTTTTTCATCATCTCACAGAAAAAAAGTACAGCTTTCTTTTCCATATGTCTCCTGGTTTCCTTAGTTTAGTTTGGGGTAAATTTTTGGAAGGGGAAACACCACAAGCAAAACATTAACAATCACTCCCTTAGGTCATTATTATCTTACTGCCTAAAAGAAAAACCTAACTAAATAAGCAAATCAAAATCTTACCACCTCCTGAGAATGAATTTAGGTTAGCATCACCCATCGTTCCTTATTCTTTTCAACTTTCACAATCAGGAAGGATCATAGGGTTTCTAATCTTATTAAGAAAACAAAAACATATTACAGAATAGAATGAGAATTAAGCCACTTTCCAAATAGTGTAAGAATTTCATAGTTAATCCCTCGTTGTTTCTGCTAATTAGCAATGACACATGGATTGCTGAATCTCCCCAAGAGATTTCACTACAAGATCAAAAAGAAAATAGAACAAAGTAGAAAGTTTCTATACAAAAGTAAGCTTCTGATGCAACAAAGGGACATGGCAGTGAAATGAAAGATGCACAGAGTGCTGCATCTGAACTTGGTTTTGTTGTTGTTGGTTGTTGTCTTTTTTTTTTTCTATGTGGAGAATCAAATCAAGGGCCTGCATACAGAAGGACAGAATCCAGGGCCCGAAGAATGATGTGAACGGAGGCTCCTGAGAACATCCAGTCATTTGGCTGCACACTTCGACACTGGTGTTGTGTTAGTTACTTTTCTTGTTACTGGAACAAAATACTTGATGCCAAAAATTAAGAAAGGAAAGGTTTACAAATAAACTGAGCTAAAATTCATATTTGTAGAGGTTTTAGTCTATAATCAGCTGGCTCCAAGAAGGTAGGGGAACCCTGGCTTGGGGTAACCCTTCTTGATAGTTTGGTAATAGAAGACACCAAAAGCAACAAGGGCACAAAAGAGAAGTGCAAAAGAGGCAAAAGGGAGAAGCCAGCCTCTTTTGTCCCTTATACTGTATACAGGCTACCTACCCTAGGGTGGGTGTAGCACTCACACCCACTAGTCCCAGCACTAGATCATAAACCAATCACAGACTCTAGATTTAGCCATCTCCCAAAAGCCCATCCCTCATGACTGTAAGAAGCTTTGTGGGGGGATGGGGGGCATCCAGACACAAACAGTGACAGTCCTGCTTTTCATCCTACATCTGTATATAGGTTATTGAGTATCCAGGTTTTGTTACCCAGGACAGCTCCTTTTGAACCAGGCTAGGAATGTGGACTGGACTTATATAAAGGAATCAGAGAGCCTGATTACTGCTGTGGGGTTTACTACAGCACTGTCCTGTCTACAGATAAGTCTACGTAAAAGGGTGAAAGTCTGGCATAAGGATTTTTAATGAGTGGCTCATCTCACTTACACTCATATACATTGGGGAAAGGTTCCTACCTACATCACAAAGGGATAATACAATTGCACTGATGGGAAAGGAAAGGGGTAAACCCAAATAACTTTGGAAAATAATATTTGCCTGAATACTAAGGCTAAGATAAAATAATTGTACAAATATTGTCTTCTAGTTACTACATTTGTTTCCATGGTGTTTTGGGTTAGTAAATTTGAAACTACTTTTCTAATATAGAAGGACTGAAGTACTATGTAAATAGAATATGGATAAGGACAGTCAGGTTTCTCATTGTCAGAGACAGGAATTGCAAATGAGCATGAGAGAAAAGCTGCCCTGAAACCTGTGGTGCTGGATTAGCATTGAAAATATCATTATGAATACACAATTACTTAGCATAGATTCAGATAGTACAGACATAAGTCCTGTGTTGTACTGCGAGGAGAAGGGTAGGCGGAGTTTAGATCTAAGCAAGCATACAAATGTAGAAATAAATACAATGTGTATATACGCACAACACTCACTGTACAAGGGCCTAGAAACAATGACACCTCAACACCAGGAAGCAAATGATTTAGTTTCCAGAGACCATTCTCCAATAAATGGAACCAAGGTTGATTCCAGGACTGGGGCAGGGAAAATAAATATGGGCTTTTGGTAGTGCCATAAACACAGGAAGTGCTCAGAAAAGGACGGAACCCTGTTAGAAGGGAATAGGAGCCAATTTGGAAGATTTCCCTTTGAATAAATGTCAATGAGAGTACACCAAATAAAGAATTGTATAAATAAACGAAAGAATAAATGGAGGAGGAGGGATAATTTTCCTTCTAGAAGAATCTGAAGTCAGGCCTGGTAGTATACACCTGTAATTCTAGCTACCTGGGAGGCTAAGGCTGGAGGATGGTTAAGTTCCAGGCCAGCCTGGGCAACATAATGAGAGCCTGTCTTAAAATAAAAAATAAAAAGGGGTAGAGATGGATAGTATTATTACCAAAAAATGTGTACAGGGATCAACACTCAAAAACTCAAATTGAGAGACATTCTACAGAATATTGGCCAATTTTCTTGGTCTTAAAAGATAAGGAAAAATGGAAGAACTGTCGTATACTGGAGATCATAATTAAATGCAACATTTAGCATGAATTGCATCCTGCAACTGAAAACAGGCATTGGTAGAAAAGCTGGTGACTTCCTAAAAGGGTCTACTGATGCAATTAATGGTATTTAATGGCATGGTATCTACAACGATTTCCTAGTTTTGATAATTACCCTATGTTCATGTAAGATTTTAACATTATGGAAAACTGAATTGAGGGTATTTAAGAATGCTTTGTATTATTTCTGCAACTTTTCTGTATGCCAAACATGCTCTCAAAATAAAAGCTTAATAAATAATAGGATATAGGTAAAAATCAAGTAGAATGTGTGGCAAACTAGAGATAATACATTCACAATGTCATTTTCCCTTTTAAGTACATTAAATGTCCTTTTAAAGTCAAGTAATCTATTTTTAGATGGGGCACTAATGTAACATTCCTATCTAAATATCATCTAAAATGTGTCTGATTTCTTTCTGCATGGTAAACTTCAATAGAATATGAAAATTGAAATTTTATGGGACCCAAGTGTTTCTCATTTCTCACTAGTTGGGTAACACATCTTGGCACTTCTTCTGTATGCCTTCTCAAGGTGGCCCATGCATGCTTATTTCTTTATTTCCTCTCAGAAATCTTAACGATGATTATAGTAGGAAACACTAATTCTGAAGGATACAGAGCTAACTTTCCCAATCATCTTCAAATATCAGTCTCAAATCAATCCACTCTCCTACCACATTTCCCTTTCTATTCCTGAAAATAAAACTTTGACCAATTTTCTGTTTCTATCTAAATAATTATGACTTCTGCCTATTAGTTTCAGATGCCACTTTTAAATGTTTCTTTTTTATATTTATTATTTATTTATTTATTTGGTAGTTTTAGGGAAGGTTCTACAAGGTGTTCAGGGTCTCACTACTAGATTGGACTTGTAGTGATCCACCTGTTCACAGCCTCCAAAGAGCTGAGATTATAGGCATGCACCACCACATCCAATCTCAATTGCTGTCTCACTCCGGGGGCAGGGCCAGCAGTGGCAGGCCCAGAGATCGAACCCCTGGCCCCTGTGCCTGCTTGTAGGTGCTTCAACCTGCTAAGCTATTTGGCTGGCCCAAATGTTTCTTTTTTAAAAATCACTTTGACTAGTTTAATTTTTCTGCATATCTTGGATCCGTATCATATTCAAATTTCTATTATCAATTTCCAGGGCCCTTAGAAGTCTATCACTACATTTACCAAGCTCCTTCAATATCTTCCTAATATTCTCTTATTAAATCCATTCACTCATTCACATATTTATTTTATTAACTCTCATTTACTTTCAGCAAGGCCTGAGGTCCTAGTGCAGCCCTAGTTCTAGGAGAAGAAAATATACATGCTATAGTTTCTTCTCTCACCCAACCAACTCATGCACAAATCTTTTTTTTATGGTAAATTTAATTTTTAATGAATTAAAAGACACAATACCATTAATCCCCTTTAAAATACACTCCCTACATTCAAACACTCACTGCATTGCTCTTGCCAATTTCTGAAATAGTTCTGGAAGACTTCTTTTTTTGTTTTCATAATTTTATTGATAAACAAATAGCAATGAGACAGTTTCAAATAAAATCGCTATGACAGTTTCAATAACTAACATACTGCATACATTCTTCTTAGTGGTTAATTGCTGTACAAGATGCGGACTTGAGATCCTATTTACAAACACCATTAGAACAAATCATTCTATTCATTAAGAGAATGTAACTATATATCTATCCTAACCACTTTGAATACACAGATACAAAATGGACATTCATCTGTATACCCCTTTTTTGCTAAGTTCCGTTATTTGGATATTATAGGTACGTAAACTCAGCAAAATATTCTAAAAGAGTCCAGTAGCCCATAATAGCATTGGGTCTTCTGTTTAACTAGCAATGTCAGAAATTGTTGACCTGAGTCCCCCACAGCTCAACATAACAGTATGGCTTTATTTCCTATATTTCGTCTTCATACTTTTCTACTGGATGGTTAAGACCAAGGTAAAGCAGGACCTATACAACAAGAGTTGTGGCTTTTGGGTCTGAGAAGGTCAGTGAAATGCCCTCAGGATTTATCCTGAGATCCTGTACCTCAGATTGTAGAACCTTTGTCAGTGTCAGCCATGTGGATGAGTCACGGCCATTGCTTGGCCAATGTGCTCTCTGTGAAAGCCTGAGAGAGTGTTTTCTCTCCATGTGACTCTCCTTAGGCACACTCTACATCATCAATCACTTTCCTCTTTGGCCCCATAATCTCCTTGATCAGAAAATTTGGGACACTACCGAGTTACATGACGTTACAGTACAAGTTCTCATATGTCCTGAGTCTTAATTGACCTTAGAAGGTTAGGGCCAAAATGTTGGCTTTCCTTGCAGCCCTCCTTTTTCTCTAATTTTGGTCTGCAAACTTAGGTTGTTAACCATCCAGAAGACAAGCTTATTGTTATTATCAAACAACTTAGGCTATTAAGCTTAACCTCACTATCTCTCTGCATATCAAACATCTTAGGCATAATAAGGAACAGGTATTTTTCATCAAGTATTGATATGTTGAACTTTAAGTCCCTACATAATATGATAAAATCATGCACAAATCTTTAAAGTAATTCATTTTACATGAAAGATTATCAGCACCAGGTTCAGATTCTTACCAGCTGCCCTTCATTCATCAATAAAAAATTTATCAGGTATTTTTGCAGTAATCAAAAGTGAAAAGAAAAGGTAAAATTAAAACAATGTAGACCAGGGGCTGGTGAAATGGCTCAGCGGTCTAAAGCACCTACTTAGAACAAGCTTAGCAAAGCACAGGGACCGCGGTTCAATCCCCCAGCACCACATGCCAGCCAGCCCCGCCCCCTGGTGGGCTGAGCTGGCCACACACACACACACACACAAATAAAATTTAAAAAAAAAAACAAAACACAATGTAGACCAATAGAAAGAGAAGCACAGACATAAGTGCATCATTGCTTTAGGATCTGAGCTACTGAAAGGCAAGTAACTTGTTCTCATACTTTCTGAATAACCCAGATGCAACGGACCAAAGTAGAAGTTTGTTAAAGTAGAAGCAAAGATTTCAAAAAACGTCAGTGATACCTGAGTAGTTAAATGCTATTCTGAAGAAGGTTCCTGAGGAAGAAGCCCTACATTTATGCTTTCATTTCCCCAGGATACACCCAGGATTTGCCATAGTACAAGCAGTACAGAAAGAAGAGCCCAGAGCAGGATCAGGGCACTGGCCTGTGTCCCAGGTTAGCTGGGCACTGCACAGCAAGTGGTAGGGCAATTTTGTCATTTGGATGAGATTCTCATGAGCCTAGTGTTTATCTCACCTCTGATGAGCTTTTCACTTACACTACAGGCTGCTGAATAAAGAGACACTGTAGTACCTACCTGGTGATTTTCCTTGAAAGTTTGGATTAGTAACTCTTTCAGTTTCTTTTTTTTCTCTTTTGCCACTTTTTCTTCATCAAGAAGAACAGAAGCGTTTGGAAACATTCCTTTATCTGGATTCTTTTGAAGATTTTCTTCTTGCTTTTTCTTTTCTCTATTAATAACAATTTCAAAATAAATATGTAATAGATTTAATAATGAGCAGTGACAACCTATTGTAGTGGAATGAACAATGAATTTTCCTATAAAAGCCACAGATGTTTAGATCTGGCTCTAAAACTAAGTGGGATTTTTTTTGGGAGGAGCCCTTGTTTTTTGTCTTATAAATATAGATTATATAAAATAAAATTGCTAAAAGTACTCTGACAAATAGAAAGTCCTATGAGATATTTCAGTAAAGCATTTTTAAATTTAATACTGAGCTACATATAGTTTAAAATTTGAGAATTAACAACTATTAGGGCCAGAGAAATGGCTCAGTAGAATAAGGGCTTCCCTGGCAAGCACAAGAGCCTGAGTTCAATCCCTGGCTCTAAAAAAAAAAAAAAAGAAAAAGAAAAAGAAAAAAGAAAGAAAAGAAAAAGAAAAAAGCTTCTATGGGGCCACAGAGGAAAGTGATCTATGTGTAGAGTGTGCCTAAGGAGAGTCACAGAGAGATAAACATTCTCTCAAGCTTTCACAGAGAGAAACTGGTCAAGCAATGGCTGTGACTCATCTACATGGCTGACACTACAAAGGATCTACAAACGGAGGTACAGGGTTTCAGGTTAAATCCTGAGGGGATTTGACTGACCTTATCAGATACAAAAGTTACACTTCTTTTTATATAGGTCTTGCTCTTTCTTGGTATTAACCATCCAGCAGAAAAGTATGAAAATGAAGTATAAAAAGTAAAGCCATATTAATATGATGAGCTGTAAAAGGCTCAAGTCAACAACTTCGGACATTAACAGTCTTATGGAAAACCCACTACTATAATGGACTATTGGACTATATTGGAATATTTTGCTGAATTCATGTACCTAGAGTATTTAAATAACAATGGAATGCCCTTTTCTGACAAAACTAACCAAAAAAGGGGGATATAAATGAACAACCATTTTGTACCTGTATACTCAAAAGTTAGGACAGATATACATCTCCATTCTCTTAATTCAATGAATAGAGAGGTTTGTTCTAATAGTGTCTGAAACAGGATATCATGTCTGCATCTTGCACAATGAATAACCACTAAGACAACAATATGCAATGTATTAATTATTGAAAATGTGCTAGTAATTGGTCGTGAAACTGTTTCATGGCTATTTGGTTCTCAAGAAAAATAAAAAAAAAACAACTATATGTATTCTTTACAGTAGATTTAAGTTTTTTCTCTTCTTTTTAGGAAGTAAAAAGGATCTTCAAGTGAGAAAGGAGTGAGATTCTTATCACAAAGCTTCTAGAAAAAAGAAAAGAATCAAGTGTTATTAAAAAAAAATAGAATCTAGAGTAATTCTAAAGAATCCAAAAAGAGAAACAATAAGAACTTAATGACCAAGAAAAAACTTTAAGCAAGTAGCCAGAAACTCTTAGCCATTCTGTTACTCCTTTTTCTGCCATCCTCTTCCCTTATCGAGGCCCTAGGCTCACAGCTGCTACCTTCTTACTGGAGTATGGTTCATTACATAGGCCATGTGTATAAAAACTAAGTCCCCAACTTATGAACACTGAAGTTGTGAACTTTCATAGATATCACCCAACCTTGCATCACCAACATTTGTAGATGTGAATATATCATGGCAGTAGCTGGCCATTGTCACAGTTGTGCTGCTGTGCTTACTGTACTGTGCAATAGTATGGTTGGGGACTTACCACATTTTTATATGTGTGTGTACATTTGTTTTTTTATGCTTTACATTATGTACATGGTGTGTAAGACTCACTGTCAGACTTTCCAATGAATCTCACTTGTGAATATTCTCCTCGAATGGAACTCACTGGTGAGTCAGGGACTCACTGTACTATTGATGGTGTTGTAATGGTAGCACCAAGTCAGGAATCAAGATTCATCCTCTGACCATAAAGCAGCTGTGAAAACTGCCAAGTCGCCTAGTCTTTCTGGAACTTTACAGTTGAAAAGTTCAAACCAAGAATGCCTGATTACAGACATCATCATGTTCATTCTTATATATGGTACAGAGGGCACATGTTAACTTATTACTGGTGATTTTAACCTTGTTCACCTCTTTAAGGCAAGTTCTCTTGTATTTTTCCCTTTGTAATTAGTATCTTCAGAGAAACACTTTAAAATTATGCAACACAGGAGACTCAGATAGTTTAGCAGTTATAAAGACCTATCAACAATAAAAACTTATTTACTTCCAAATCACTAACTTTATAGTAATGTCTATTTTAACTTTTATTTTAATTATCTTTGTACACAATTCCTTGTTTGGCTCTTTAATCATTTTCTTGGGGCTTTTTTGCTAAAACCAGAATTCTCAGGCCAAGGGATAATACCATTGTATGTGCTTTTATTTGTTATTTATTGCTGTTTGGAAACTTTAAATCAGCTCATCTACCTAGAAGCAGAGCCCATTTTCTGTCACACTGTAACTATGGGTAAGATTTCAATGCTTGTAAGAAATGATTGGTCAATGCACATTTGCTGAGTTCCCACTGTGAACAGAGCATCCTGCTACCATCAACTGTTACTTGTTTGCACAATTTATTTTAGGTCAGCCTAGTTTTTCCAGGGCTTGGGAGCAATTTGAAAAGCAAGGCTGACCCTAGAAAGAGCTCACTAAAACACTGGTGATTGCTTTCTGAAAGGAACAGCATCTGGAGGAGGCCTGAGTCTGGCACTTGAAGGAGTGAAGCACACGTCCACTGCTGAGCTGTTTTAAATTGGGTAGAATGAGAGCAATCAAGAACACAGGGGAGAAAGGCTGTGTAGGCTGATGGGGGTGGAAGGATTATCTAATGGGGCTTTCTGGCTTCTCAGTAAGAGTATATTCAGACACTTTAGTCGCATTGTCCCAAGACTTCTGCAGTTCCTGCATCAGTACCATTTCTCAGAATAAATACATTAGATATCTCACTTATGAAGCTCATTTTCTACATAAGGATGGATAATAGTACTACATCCTGTGAAGACTATTTTCATTTTCCTTTTAAGTCAGATATTTTTCCTTTGTCAGTGGCAAAATGGCAATAGTGACTTGCTCTATGATTATCAGAAAATAAAGCACTAACAATTCACAGTAAGACAAGAACAATTACTGAACTACATAAGGTAGGCATAAGAAAACATGTTCCATCTGAAAGACACTGTGCAACAAAAGAAATGCAAAATAATCAATATAATGCCTATTAAAATTATAAAAATACTGAAAGTGATATAATCTCCAATAATGAACTGAGTGTGGGAAATTGGCTCACTGCCAGAAATACAGTAAATAAATACAGTTCAGCCTATTTGAAAGCAATGTGGCAACATTTGAAGTCATAAAAGGAGCTATACTATTTAACTCAGTAACGTAAGTCTAAAAATTTATCCGAATAATATAATTCAAATGAATAAGAAAGCTATAGGCTTAAGGGTACACACAAAAATATTGCTGAAAAGTCTAAAGTAGCCAAAATATTTTGCAAAATGCATAGGTGGTCACTTTATAAATTATGGAATATGAACTCAATGAAGTTCAGGCCTCAGGGCTCCAGAGAGTGTTAATTACAGCAGAATAACAACTTAAATGTAACTAAATATGTAAAGGGGCTAATCCCAGGAAGAAACATGGAAAAATAAAATTAACTTATTAAGTTAGCAGAGTCGCAGATGATTTCTCATTTATGTTTTGCTACTGCCAGGTTTGTACATTTCACAAATGTAAGAGCACTACCACACCACCTAGCGTGCTGGCTTACGTCTTCCATGCTTCTTCCACAGTGTGCCTCCTCTCGAGTATTTCCCTTCGCAGCTTTACCATCTCCCTCTGAATCTCCTCCTTCTCCTTTTTGGCTTCCAGAGCCTTCCTTTTCTTCTCTTCTTGCACCAGATACTGAGCCTCCAAGAAAGCCGATTTTTTCAAGACCTTTTCCATTCTCCAGCACTCCAGCTCTTTCTCACGTCTTAAGCGATTTTCTTTAACCTTACAATATAGGGTGAGATCCAGTCTTTCAAGCAGAAGGGGCAAGCAAAACCTTAGAACACATCTGCAAGTTCTGAATACAACCACTTTACAATATCAAGGCCTACAGCTCCACTGCATATTGGTAGGACAGGGGAAACCATTTGCTTACTGGTGAAACCCATAAGAAGTTTTCCATGAAGGCAGATGAAGATAACTACAACAATCTGGAAACGATCTGCATCATAGGAAAGTTGAGTCTAGCGGGCCAGATCCCAAGTTTTAGATTCTTATTTAGAAATGGTTTCCCATCCATAAGATTGTCCAAGGTACCCAAGAACTGTTTTCTTCCTTTTTTTTTAAATCTTAGGCTGCCTGCATTCTAATTATAATCTAAGAAAGAATTTTTTTGGCAACTATGCTGTAACGGATGTAATGGTGATTTGTTGCCTTAAGAAACACCACAACTCTTTCTTTCATTTCTAGTATTATTTAAATGTGTTAGTGATTCTGGATTATACTTGGAAATCAAAAACATGGAGTTCATCAATATTTCTAAATAAGCATAGCCATTTCCCCCAAACCTATTAAACCTTTATAGCTATGAATTAAGGAAATGTTTTTTCGTTCACATTGTGCTAAACTTTACTCTTACCTTACTCTCTACTGTGCTGAGATACCTAGGCAATGACCATGGGTCTCATGGAACCTCTCTCCTCCCCTTCATCACACAACCAACTGGGATCATATTGTTGCCCCCTTTCTCCAACATCCCCAGCACTGATCAGGCACACCTTCATGGTTAAATTTTTCAAATTTGGCAACTACAAAGTCAGAATTCTAAGAAGGCAGCACACACATATAGAGATATTAATTCCAGTTCTTCATCACAGTAAGGTGCCAAAGACTGGGTCATTTCCTGAAGCTCCTTCAAGTGTTGGGACAGTCTTTTCCTCTATTACTTATTATTTCCTTTGGAGAAAGAAAAGTTCCTACATGCCTTTCTAACTCAAAACAGATGAACTAGATTTAATTCAGATCTGTCTTCCTTTGCAAATTATAATCACAAAATGAGTGAATTTCAGTTGTCTGAAAAGAATTATCCTTATAATATTCACCAGAATATTCATGATAATATATTAATGTCACATTTCAAAAAGCAAATTCAAAGCAAAGGCAACCTACATATTTCTAATAGGAAGTATCACATTCAAACTAATAAATCTTCATTTAACACTCTATTGGTCAAAAACAATTATTCTAATTTTGGTTATTTCTTCAATAAATTGTTTCCTATCCTCAGCTTATGAGAATTATTTTTCATCTGAAGTTCTTATATTTTATTTTTATTCTTTCTAACCAAATCACAGATGGCACCCTTTTTCATAATAAAGCCTAAGTCTTTATTTAAGCTTATTAAATGTGTTACACAAAGATTGCTTCCTGTTATCCATTTTAATGTTGTTTTTCCCTCCCACCTGCTTATGTCTCATCTCCATGGTAAGACGAGGATCCTTCTGCTGCTTCTTGTCTTGGTTTTCCTTCATTCCAAGATCATCCAACATCCCAGAATCCACCACTTTTTTATGGAGCAGATGGTCCACAAATTTTTGAACAGTGGTACTTTCTTCTTCTTCCTCCAAATAGCTGCATAAATCTGGGAGAAACAAAAAGAAAAGGAAATTAAAAAAATAATTTTAATATAATATTTGTGTTTATATGAAGAGCAATGAAAAAACAAAGTTATATTTGGTAAATACTAAATGATAATGCCAGTTGGAAGAATACAGTCCTCAGCAATTACTTTCAGCTAAGAGGAAAAAGTTCTGCTCATCAAGAAATACTCTCACCCACGTCCCAAACAGTTTCTTCACAGCCAAATCTAAAAGATATTACTTCAGTCTAAACAAACTTTAGAACTCTACTAACAAAGCTTTACTGTATAACTGACGTAAAATAAATCATAAATGTTTAAAGTCTACACTAAGTTTTGACACATGCATATGCTAATAAGGCTATCACCACAATCAAGATAATGAACATAAGCATCAACCCAAACAGTGTCCTCATGCTGATGTGTGTTCTCTTCCTTATTCCTCCTCAGACCCTCTGCATCCCTTTGTAAAGCATACAATAGCTTTCTGTCACTAAAGATCTACAAAGTGCAGTACAGGGTTTCAGGGTAAATCCTGAGGGGTTTTGAGTAACCTTGTCAGATACAAAAGTTACATTTTTTGCTATATAGGACTTGCTTTCTCTGGGTCTTAACCATCCAGCAGAAAAATATAAACACAAGGTATAAAAAGGAAAGCCATATTAATATGCTGAGCTATATAAGAGGCTCAAGTCAACAACTTCTGACATTGCCAGTTCTGCGGATAACCCACTACTACTATGGGCTACTGGACTATACTGATTATTTTGCTAAATTCATGCACCTACAATATTTGAATGGCAATGGAATACTCATCTCTGACAAAACTAAACAAAAAGGGGGATATAAATGAAGAACCATTTTGTAGTGAAAAAAAATATATCTGTATAAACAAAATAGGATAGGTATGCAACTACTTTCTCTTAGTTCAATGAGAAGAAAGATTTGTACTAATAGTGTTTAAACAAGATATCATGTCTGCATTTTGAGCTATGAATAACTACTATGAAGACAACAATATGCAATGTATTAATTATTGTAACTGCCCTACTAACCTGTTTTGAAACTGTCTCATTGCTATTCCTTTCTCAATAAAACTAAGTTTAAAAACCCAGCTTTCTGTCACTATAGTTTGCACTTCTAGAACTTTACATAGATTAAACCATGCACTCTATGCTCTGGTTTGGCTTTTCACTCAGCACAAATGTTTTCAGACTCAACTATTTGTGGGCATTGGTAGTTTATTGTTTTTTATTTCTGAGTATTCCATTTTATGAATATACCATAACTTGGTATATTCATATGTTGATGGACATTAGGGTTGTTTTCAGATTTGGGATATTACAAATAAAATTGTATGAACACAGATTTCCTGCTGGGGAAATATCTAGAAGAGAAATGGGTGTATTATATGATACATGCCTGCTTAACTTTTTAAGAAACCATTAAACTGTTGTCCAAAGTGGTTATACAATTTCACATTTTTCCACCAGCAATGTAGAGTGTTCTAGTTCCTTTACTTCCTTATCAATACTTGGCATGATCAATCTTTTAACTTCAAGCTATTTAAATAGGTACTGTAGTGGTAACTCATACTACATTTAATTTACATTTCCCTAATGACATGATACCAAGCATCTTCTTGGTTGATATTTTTGAAGTGATTTCCTATATTATTGACAGTGAAATATTGAAATCTCCATTCATTGCTATTGAATGGTGTATTTCTCTCCTCAATTTTTGTCAGTTTTTGCTTCATCTATTTTAGATTTTAATAGACAATGATAATATAGTAATGTCACATTTCAAAATGCAAATTCAATCACATGCAATCTATATATTTCTAATAGGAAATATCATATTTAAACTAGTAATAAGGCTTCATTTAACACTACTGCTCAAAATCAATTATTCTCATTTTCGTTATTTCTTAAATAATTGCTTCTATTTTTTTTTTAATTTTTTTTTTATTTATTTGAGAGAGAGAGAGAGAGAGAGAGAGAGAGAGAGAGAGAGAGAGAGAGGTGTGTGTGGCCAGCTCAGCCCACCAGGGGGCGGGCTGGCTGACATGTGGTGCTGGGGGATTGAACCGCGGTCCCCAATGCTTTGCCAAGCTTGTTCTAAGTAGGTGCTTTAGACCACTGAGCCATCTCTCCAGCCCAATTGCTTCTATTTATGTAACTAAAAATACTGCTTTCTTGATGGATTGGCCTCTTTACTATTATAAAATTCTTTGCTCTCTACTGGAAATTTTTTTACATTAAAGTCTACTTTCTTCTGTGCTTGCTTCGGCAGCACATATACTAAAACTGGAACAATACAGAGAAGATTAGCATGGCCCCTGTGCAAGGACGACACGCAAATTTGTGAAGCATTCCATATTTTTTATTTTGCTGAATTCAGGCACCTACAATATTTAAATGACAATAGAATACCCTTCTCTGTAATTAAACAAAATGGGGATACAAATGAACAACTACTTTGTATCTTTATGTTCAAAACAGTTAAGATAGATACACAGCTGCATTCTCTTGGATCACTGAATAGAGAGATTTGTTCTAATAGTGTTTGTGGACAGGATATCATATCTGCATCTCATACAATGAGTAACCACTAAGACAACAATATGCAATGTATTAATTAGTGAAACTGTGCTAATAATTGGTTTTGAAACTGTCTCATTGCTATTTGCTTCTCAATAAAATTATTTTTTAAAAAAGTCTTTTTCTGATATTAGCCTAGTTACTCCAGTTTTTTTTTACAATTTTCTTTATATCTTTATTCCATCCTTTTTCTTTTGAGGGGGGGAGACAGGGCCTCAGTTGAACTCATTGTGTAACCTAGTTCATTCAAGTGCTTTGAACTTGTTGCAATCTTTCTGATCCAGCTTGTACTGGGATTACAAATACGTGCTACTACATTGATATCCATCTTCTAACTTTCAACTTATCTGTGTCTTGAGTCTAAAGTGTGCCTCTCTTTCAGATAACATCTAGCTATGTCACACACACACACACACACACTCACTCTCTCTCTCTCTCTCTCACACACACACACACACACACACACACACACACACAGAAGGAGATAGCAGGAACTGAACTCATCACCTCACACTTGCAAAGCAGGTGCTGTGCCACGGAGCTGTATCCCTGGCCCCATATATTTTCATCTTTTCTGCATTCTCTGCTTTTGAATTAGAGTATTTAAATCTACATTTAATGTAATGATAAAGTAGGTTTATATTTGTTATTTTAGTATTTGTTTTATATATAGCTTAAGTTTTTTTATGAAGCGTTTTTCTCAAGGAATTCTCCTTGAGAGGGTTTTTTTAATGTATTTTCCTCAAAGAATTTTACTGAGAAGTTTTTTGTTTTCCCAGAAGTACATGTTAGATTTTGTTAAGAGCTTTTGTGTATGTGTACTTATACAATAACATGTTAGTACTGAAACATTCCATTTTAATAACAGCACTAAAAAATAAAATAACAGCACTAGTAGATTAAAAATGTCCAAAAGGCAGCAATGAGGATGGTAAGATCCACACATCACATGACACAAAGAACTGTTTTTTGTTTTTGTTTTTGTTTTTTTGCGGACTCAGGCCATTGTGCCTGCCAGGCAAACAACACTTATTCAACTGAGCTATCTCCCCAGCCCCAAAGTATTGTTGATAGTGCTGGTACTATTTAGTCTGAGAACACTGAAGAACATAATTGGCTACATATTAAAATTCCACCAAGGTAAAAAGACTAATCTTAAGAGAGAGAGGTCATATTTTCCCTTGCATCAAAGGATAAAAACTTATTGAGGTCAAAATCCTAATTCTCCTGAGGAAGAATTCTACGGCGATTAGAACTTCGCAATGGCTAAGAGGGCTCTAGTCTGAGGCAGGGTCCCTATCCTGGGAGGTGCCAGGTAGAACATGTTATCACTACTTTTTAGGCACACTACAGATGAATGTTTATGTGGATAGATAAGGAAAGTGTATTAGACTATGCAATCTTAAAGGATCTTTCTAACTTTCCGAGCTTGTGATTACGTGAATCCTTAGCTGGAGATTCTGTAGCTCTGAATGAGCGGATGCTGCCAGGTGACTTCATAAAGGGAACTTGAATCATGCCTGGGAGCTGCCCCCATTGTCACCAGCCTAAGTGAAGCTCAGAGAAAAAAACCTGAGACCACTGAATGCATTTATGGGGCTCTCACAAATTAACTACTTACCTTGTGTCACCCTAGCTTTGTACAAAAGTAGGAGAAAAACATTAGAAAAGTAATGACCTCACTTATAAATGATAAAAAAGATGTGAATCATTTAAAATATAAAATGAAAAAAAGATGGCTTTTAAATCCGTACCATTTGAATGGTGAATGTTATCTTAAACTTTATTGATAGCATCAGTCTATGCACACAGAAAACTGTGTAAGTTGTAGAAATTGTGTGAAGTTAGTCATATCTTACACTGTGTTTTGCACTTTCATGACATCATCAGTTTTGGTTTTCCCTTCCCTCTGCCTCTCTCTTAGTTCCCTTTCTTTGTAATTAAACAGCCAGGAACCAGACAGGCTGCAATGGAAACAGAAACAATTCACACTGTATTAAATCCCTAAGGTCCCCACAGCAGTGGCGGCTTTCTTCTCAATGGGATGCTCTGTGTTCAGTGATGACCAACTCTCGCATCAGAAAGCTGAGGCCAGAACACAGCATTATTGGAAAATGATGTGGAGCCATTCCTAAGAAATGGTCCTAACTGAGCAAAAAAATGGTCAAAGGCAGAGACCAAAAAAGAGCTTTTAGTAGTAGCAGATGATAGGTTGAAAGCAAGTGTGCACACACAGAATCACTCATTATGAAAGCAGCTTTCATACTACATTTTTACACTTGCAGCTGATACATACTATCTCATTTTATTCATGAGAAAAACAAAAAGTGATATACATTAAATACAAATTATTTTGACATAGTCGAACCAATTATATACACAGCATAAGCTACTGAAAAAATATGTAATCTTTGAAATGTAGCCATGAAGATAATTTTTCTGAGACTAAATTAAGTATAAGTTATATGACTGAATTTATCTTAAATTTTCTCATGTTTCATGCTAGGAAAAAATGCTATTAAACTATATAAATAAATAAGTAAAAATAAAATATGATATTAAATGATACATTAATGTTTAAGTGTAGTTTATATCAAAGTAAATAATCACCCAATGATACATGGGCATGAAGTACTTTTAATTGCTATTATCATAAACAAAATTACAAGAAACAATATTTTGATGCTTAAAAACATGGCAAATTTGTCAGGGCTATAGTGTAAGAAATTATATTTAACCAAGAAAAATAAAACTAAACAAAACAGCTCAGTGGACTAAGTGCCTGCTTTGGCAAGCACAGGGACCAGGGTTTGATCCCCAGTCCTACATGTGCCACCAGCCCTGCCCCTGGAGCACACTGAGCCAGTGATGGAGTCCAGGTGAAGTGGCACATACCTATAATCCCAGCACTAGGGAGGCTAAAAGCAGGAGGATCACTACAAATCCGAGTTGTGTAGTGAGGTCCTATACCAAATACATAAACAGAAAAACAAATCTAAACAAAACACATAAAAAATCAAATACTGTATCATTTATTATTTAAAACAATTTTTAAAACATTAGACTTACGTGTTAGAAAATAAAACTGAACAATCAGGTAAGATCTTACCATCAAATCTGTCATATTTCCAATGGCTACTGGCTTCTGGCCTCGGAGTGACACTTGACACAGTGTTTTCAGCATCCTCTTCTCCATCACTTGCTAATTCTTGTTGAAGTTTGGTGCCTAGCCAGTCACTGACTAATTCCTGAGCTAGCAATAAAACAAAAGCATTATTTAATTTTAATATTTAAATACCATTTATTTCAATTTCTTTATTCACTGTCTTCATTGTTTTCAATAAATATTACTTGAGCATCTATCATGTGTCAAGTGCTAGTCTGGATGCTGGACTATAGCAAGTAACAAAACTGGAAAACATAAAGCTAAAGCTTACATTCTAACTGAGAGAAAAAAATAGATATAAGAAAAGTCAAGGGAAGCAGAGAAGGAGTTTAGAAATGAAAAGAGGGTATTGTAGTTTTTGGTTTTTTTTTTGTTTTTTTTTTTTTTAGAGCTACACAATAATTTATTGAGCCCCTCCCTGCCCTTGTAGTCTCCAGGTCACTTTTTCTGCTTATAGAGCTGGTTTGCCAGTACCAGGACGACAGCTAGGGGGAGCAGTGCAGCGTACTGTTGGATGAGGCTCATGATGTAGTGGTAGCTGGCTTCCTCATACTGCGAAAACACAGCCAGCAGATCCAGCTCCTCATACAGCACCTGCAACCTGGCTACTTTCTCTGTGTCCTTTTGCCCATAGTTCTGCAAGATCTGGCGCTGCTTCAGAGTGGCTCGCTGCAAACACTGAACCACCAGCCAGTTGCATTTATTAACCTGGATGTCGGTGCCAATCTTTCCTATCACATTGGGGTCCCCAAAGAGGCCAAGGAAATCCTCCTGTATCTGGACGAACTCGCCAGCTCCATCAAGATCCTTCTGGTGTTGTGCTCCTTCTCTCTGTCAATGCCGGCCATGTACATGGCAGAAGCAACAGGCAGGTACAAGGAGTAGAAAGCTGTCTTGTACTTGACAACAGATTTGTACCTCTTTTCAGTGTATTGGCTGAGATCCACATGGTCCTTGGGGGGCTGTGATGACATCCAGAGTCTGCCCAACCTCTGTCTGACAGGCAGTCTGCAGGGAGAGCTCAAGCAGGTTCAGGTAGTAGGGCTGCTCCCGGCAGTGAAACTTCAGCAGGTAGTAGATACAGGTTTCCAGAAGGAAAGCATCATTGACAGCATCCAAACCTATTTCTGGCTTCCAATACCAGCAGACCTGTCCCCTCTGTGTAAGGGATGGTCCATTATATCATCTGTCACCAGGAAGAAAGCTTGCAACAGGTCTACACAGCAGCCCACCGTCAGTGCCCACTACAGACTGGCTGCGTCCTGTTTTCTTGGCTCCATCAGCTCCTGGAATGCTACCAGCACCGTCAAACCCCGGCTCTATTTGCCTCTGATGGCAGTGTACTCTAGGACCTCCTTGAGCCAGGCAATGGCATCTCCTATTTCTGGGTGCCCTGTGTCATCTTCAGTCAGCACCCTGACAATCTGAGGGAAGTGCTGGATGACATTCTGCAGTTCTTGAGCATAAACATCATATTTCTGCTCTCCGTTCATCCTGAGAGACGAGCAAAGTGTTCTGTTCTAGATGCTGTTCCTCTTTGGTCGGTACTGTAGTTTAAAACTGGGTAGTCTAAGAGTGCCTCACTTAGGATTCTTCTTGGGTTTTTTGGCTGGCTCAGGCTGCTTAAGGGCATGTCTGTTGCGGCATGTGGTGCTGGGATCACACACGGTCACCTGTGCCTAACTGAGTCTGCCCAAAGAGGCACTTTTAGACAACTGAGCTAACCCACAAGCCCTGAGTGCCTCACTTAGAAGGTAGGTGAGCAAAGGAAGGAAAGAAGGGAGGGTGTCACATGGATATGTAAGGGTAGGTGTGTTATACAGTAGGTGTGTCCAGAGTGCTGGAGAAATGCCAACAAAGCTAGTGTGGCTGGAGAGGAGTGAGGGGGATGAGTTTGTAGGAGAGAGGTGGATGGTTGTTTCTCATTGTATTTAGGAAACTAAATGGGCTTGAAATATGCCCTTACATGCAATAATGGAGTTCATTTCAGAGTAAATTATCTTCGAAACGGTAGAAACAAAAAATAATGCAAAGACAAGCTTCCACTCTCTACTTCAAGCCATACTATGTGTAATAGTTTAAGAATTTTTAACATCACAGCTAATAGTGCATTTTCTTACCTTCTGTGTAGACTTCATCGTGATTTTCTATTTGCTCAGGTGTTTCCAAATCTATCATTTGGCCCCAACATCTTCCAGGTAAGTCTGAATTTCTGGCAAAAAATGTGTGGGAAACTGCAAATTCTGAGGCTAGCTCCACTCTCTTCACAATAACAGAAAAAAAGATACATTAAGATGACAGTACCCTTGTTTAGGGTTAAAATCTTTCTCTTCTAAGAATCTAATTTGCTACCAAGTACTAAGATTCTTTCGCTTTTCCATTTTTGATGAAACTATGAGATTTAAACATTCACAGAAAATACTATTTTAGTTTTGCATACCATGTAAATGTTATTATATAATTTGACCAGATACACATTCTTACAGGTGTTCAAAATGTGTATATAAAGGTTTTTTTTTTTTTTTTTTTTTTTTTTTTTTTTTTGAGACAGGGTCTTACTATATAGTTCAAATTGGCTTTGAGCTCACCATGTTATCCCAGGCTGGTCTTAAACTCATGGTGATCTTCCTGCCTCAGACTCCTGAGTGCTGGAATTGCAGGTGGGCACCACTACACCTGGCTCAAGGTTATTTAAGCTCTAGATAACTTTTGTTCAGTGCATTAGTAATTGTAATAGGGAGACCTGGATATTTTATTTTAAATAAAAATACTGTATTTCACTAATTTCCATGTCACTAGGAGTTGCATATGAATGGGAACCATAGCTTGAATAATTAGTTTTCTCAAATTACTACCCTCGGAAGGAACCTTCCATTATACATTAGGCAAAATATAGGTTCAGAAAAATTGAGGCAGTCGCTGATCTGAAATCATTCACAATGTTTGACTCAACAGCAAGAGTTTAGTAAGATTCTGACTAAATTCATGGGATTGGGAAAGCAAATGTGGGAGGCAGACAAACTGCCCTGGAATTTTGAAAGTAATTTACATTACATTTAAACCCTGTATTTGTACTCTCCTCACAAACCCACTTTCCCCTATGCTTTCTGTGCCCATAGTCTTTCAACTCAGGCAGTGATGACTCCCTTTTTTCAGTTCTTCAGGAGAAAAGCTTTGGAATCTTAATCCAAGCTCCATCTCCTTCTCATTCAATGTGAGGAAATCTTATTGACTCTGTTCTCAAATGTATTCAGAATCTGACTCCTTCCCCTTACCTTCACTGTCATCACCTCAGACTAAGTCACAGTAATTCCCTGACAGGTTTCTGGAACAACCTCTCACTGAAGAATGAGGGAACCTCAAAATTAAAGCTACTTTATCAGAATGGATTTTTTAAAAATCCAATGGCATGCTGCATATAAAGAACAGCAGTTTAAAAAGTGCACAGACTTAAAAAATAAAAAAATGAAAAAGAATATTCCATGCAACCAGAGCTCAAAAACAAGCAGGAGTACTATGATATTTTCAGACGAAGTAGACTTCATGCCAAAAGTGATCAAAAGTGATAAAGAAGGTCACTACGTACTGGTAAAGGGAATAAATTAATAGGAAGAGATAACAATGATAAATATATATATATAATATATATATATTATATATATAGAACACTAGTGTACCCCACTTCATAAAACAAATAGTACTGGACAAAAGAGGCCAGATAAACATTAACATTGTCATAGTTGGGAATCTCAACACCCCACTTTCACAAACAGAATAACAGGACAAAAGAAATTCAACAAAAACTATCAAACTTGAACCATACCTTAGAACAAATGGGTTTAAAAATATTTATAGAGTGTTTATCCTAACAACCATAGGAAACACATTCTTAGTAGCGCATGGAACTTTTTCCAAAATAGACCATATATGACGCTATAAAGCTTGCTTAAGTAAATACCAAAGACTCAAAATAATCCCAGGCATATCAGAGAATAGCATAATGAAACTACAAATCAACAGCAAGATAAACCATAGAAATTATGTAAACACATGGACATTAAGCAATATACATTCAGATTACAAAGGATCACAGAGGAATTCAAAGAAAAGAAACAAACACTTCCTAGACTTAAATAGTAATATCCAGTAAAACATTCCTGAAACTATGGAACACAATGAAAACAGTTACAAGAGCAAAGTTTATAGCTGTGAATGCTCACATCAGAAAAAGAGTGATCTCAAATGAATGACCTAGTGATACACCTCAAGGCCCTAGAAAAATAAGAACACCTAAAACTAGTACAATGAAGAAAATATAAAAAGAATGAAAATTAATGAAACTGAAGCTAAAAAAAAAAATCAATGACTGGTAGAGCTGGTTGTTCAAAATAACAAAATAGACAAATCACTAGTAAAACTTACAAAAAGAAGGAAAGAAAACACCTATATCAACGCAATAAGAAAGAAAAAAGGAAAAATAAAATGGGAACACCCCAAAATACAGAGGATTATAAGAAACTACTTTTTTAAACCTGTACTCCAATAAACTGGAGTCTAGAAGAAATGGACAGATGCGTGTAAATTACCAAAACTGAACCAAGGGGCCGGGGAGATGGCTCAGTGGAATAAGCACTTCCCTGGCAAGCACAAGGACCTGAGTTCAATCCCCAAGTCCACCAAAAAAAAGAACCTGAACCAAGAAGTTATTAAGAGTCAGTGTAATGAAGGAAATAACAAAAAACTTAACCAACTAAAAGAAGTCTAGAATCCAATGTACTTACCAGTAAATTTTACAAGAACTTCAGGGAAGCTCTATCATCAATACTCTTTAAATTCTAACAAAATCAAAAGGGAAAGAATACTCCCAAAGTAATTTCCAGAAGTTAGCATTATATCAAAAACACATCTGGACTTACTAAAAAATAAAACTACAGGTCAATCTCTTAAATAAACATAGATTCAAAAATTGTCAACAAGTTACTGGTAAACAAAACATAATAAATCCTCAAAAAGATCATATATATTGTGACCAAGCTGTTCCAGGATACAAGGATGGTTCAATATATGAAAATGATTAAATGTAACACATCACATAAACAAAAACAAGGAAAAAATTCATGCAGACATCTCCTTAGATGTAGCTATGCCAGATCCAGTGAGTGTGTGGGAGAACTTCTGGCTTCCCTGTGCCCGTGGGACCTCTCCGGACCAAAACTCAGGCACACCACATGAGTAAGACCCTCTGCTGCGCCCTTAGGACCCCTTCCACCCTCTGGAGGCCCCACCCCCAAGCCCACCGAGTGAGAACTTCTGCTATGTTCTTGGGACCCCCAGATCCAGCCCAGCCCAGGCCCAGCTAGTGTGTGGGAGTGCTTCTGTGCTCCCGTGTCCCCTGGGCCAGGGTCACAACAGAGAGGCACCACAAGTTCACTGTTGTGCCAGAGGAGCACAACAGGTTCATTTGCAAGGGCTGCAGCAGGAAGGAGCTGAATACAACAGCTAGACCCAGGCCAGGCATAACTGGATAAACTCAAACTTAACAGATCTGCACCTAAATTTCAGTAGGTGCTAAGGTTATAATTGCACCAAAGCTCTACACCAAAGGTCAGAGGTCAGTGCTATATAAAATGACAAAGACAAGGAGCAAATGCAATCTCAGGCCTTGAGCTCACCCAGAACAACTGCAGAAGTCACTAGCTCAACTGAAATGATGAATTAACAGCATCGGAAGGAAAGAAACAACAGCAGAAAGGTATAGAGAAAATCAGAGCAGAATTAATTCCTGAAATAAAAAAAGAAATCTCTGAATTCATAGCATCTGAAATTAAGAATCAAATACAGAAACATATGGGGGAAAACCAATGCCCACACAGAACAAGTGCAGAGGACACTAGTTCAGCTGAAATGTATGAATTAACAGCGTTGGAAGTAAGAAACAACAGCAGAAAGATACAGAGAAACTCAAAGCAGAATTAATTTCTGAATAAAGAAATCTCTAGGGTCCAGGGAGATAGCTCAATGGAATAAATGCTTGCCTGGCAA
>NW_004524629.1:6663488-6679045 GCF_000260255.1 Octodon degus
CTCATAAGTGAAATAAACCAGACCCACATGTGTAAATATCATATAGTCTCCCTAGTGTAAGAACTCAAAAGAAGAAATACAAATAGAAAGGTATAACACAACTAAAAGGAAAGGGAGAACTTGAGGACTGGACAATGAGGAAAGGCCAGGAGAAAAGCTGGGAAACAGGAAGGACAGGGACAAAGCCATCCATTTATACACACAAGATAGGCAAGGCAATGATCCTGAGAAACATCAGCAGGTTTTTGCAAATAGCAGTTAATTGGTAGGATTCTCACCCTGACTAACTATACAAGCTGATATCTGTGCACCAAGCAACTGCACTGAAGAGAGCAATATGTAATAGAAGGGTCACGCTTGGAACACCTGTCATGCTGGTCCTCTAAATACGTACTTCTTGTCATGACATACCAATTATTACCATACTGTCTCACAAGTTCTTTTTTTTTTGAATGGGTAATAAATGAAAAAAAGACACAAGAAAAAGAAAAAAAAGTCATAGGACTGTCCTACAATGCTGCATATGGTTAGATTTCTAAATTTCTGCATAAAAATATGTAATTGTTTATTCATATTCTTCAAATATTTTTCATTTTTTAAATTTTTATCTCCATATTCTGTAGGGACTTTTAATATTTAACATATCAATACTTAATGGAAAATACCTGTTCCATGTTATGCCTAAGATATTTCATATTCAGACAGATAGTGAAGTGAAACCCAACTGCATAAGATGTAGGGTAATAATAAGCTTCTTTTCTGGAGGGTTACCAACCTAAGTTTGCAAACCAAAAATCAGAGAAATAGAAGGGCTGCAAGGACAGCCAACAATTTGACCATAGCCTTTCAAGGTCAGTGAAGACTCAGGACATAGGAAAACCTATACTGTAACATCATGTAACTAGGTTGTGTCCCAAATTTTCTGATCAAGGAGATTATGGGGCCACAGAGCAACGTGATCGATGTTGTAGAGTGTGCCTAAGGAGAGTCACATGGAGAGAAAACATTCTCTCAGGCTTTCACAGAGAGCAAATTGGCCAAGCAATGGCCGTGATTCATCCACATGGCTGACACTGACAAAGGATCTGTAAACTGTGATACAGGGTTACAGGATATATCCTCATGGTACTTGACTGACCTCATCAGATATAAAAGTTGCATTTCTTGTTCTTTAGGTCTTGTTTCATCTTGGTCTTAACTATCCAGCAGAAAAGTATAAAAACAAGGTATAATAAGTAAAGCCATATTAATATGCTGACCTGTGAAAGGCTCAAGTCAACAACTTCTGTGGATAACCCACTACTACTGTGGACTGCTAGACTGTGTTGGATTATTTTGCTGAATTCATGTACCTATAGTATTTAGATGCCAATGGAATACCCATCGCTGACAGGACCAAACAAAAAAAGGGAATACAAAGGAAGGACGATTTTGTATCTGTATATGCAGAATAGTTAGGATAGATATACAGCTATTTTCGCTTAATTCAATGAGAAGAAAGATTGGTACTAATAGTGTTTGGACAGGATATTCTGCCTGCATCTTGTACTACGGATAACCACTAAGAAGATAACAATGTACAATGTATTAATTATTAAAACTGTCCTATTAATCAGTTTGGAAACTGTCTCATTGGTATTTCTCAATAAAATTAAAAAAAAAATGTAGCTATTCCTTTGACCAAATCCCAACATTCATTTCTGATACAAACCCTGAAGAATATAGGTGCAGAAAGACCTTATCTCAATCTATTAAAAGCCATTTATGACAAATCTGACAACATCAGACTGAATGGTGAAGAGATGAAAACTTTCTAAAGTCAAGAACAAGACAAGCTTGTCTACTCTCACCATTGTTGTTCAATAGAGTACTAGAAACTTTAGTGATACGTATAAGGCAAGAGAAACTGGAGAAAAGGGCACGTACAGGAAAGGAAGAGGTCAAACTCTATTTACAGATAATATGATTGTAGATATACAAGACCCCAAAAATTCTTCTAAAAGACTTTTAGAACTAATAAATTCAGCAATTCAGCATGATGCAAACAACACATAAAAATCAAATCATTTATGCACATCAACAATAAATACACTAAGAAAAAAATCAAGAAAACTATACTGGGCCAAGGATATATACCTGAGGCACAATACCTGCTTGGCAAGCATGAGGTCATGTGTTCAATTTCCAGTACCAAAAAAAAAAAAAAAAAAACTAGTCACAATAAATTCAAGAAAGTTAAATACCTAAGTATTAACGAAGAAAGTAAAAGACCTCTACAATCAAACCTGTACTACTTTGAAAAAGGAGACCACAAAGAACATCAGAAAGTGGAAAGCCAAACCCTGTTTCTGGATAGGCAAAAATTAAAGCTACCTTATTAAAATGGATTTTTAAAAAATCCAGTGGCATGCTGCATGTTATAACCGATGTAAGCCTCTCCATTTTTGTAACTAGAACAACTATTTTGTTATACAACTCTGTATGTTTCTGTTATAACCTATGTAACTGACTCAATTTTGTAACCAGAATAGCCATTGAATTATACTCTGTATGTTTCCACTGTAACTTTATTAATGAAGATTGTTCGGTATAAGCTGTCAACTTTAACTCCATCTTGGTGGCTCAAGCCATCCATCGGACCTCTGAATACAGTTTGTTAATATTCAAACTATTCCTTTGTTCTAAACCACAGTGTGTTAAAGGTTAAGATTTGAATTATTTCTTACCCCAGAGCACTCCACACAACATGTCCTGTGATCAACACCGAATCATAAATTGTAATTATTTGTTCCTGAAAATTGTAACCGCATGTTAAAGACCCAAAAGTGGAAGCTGACCCCTGTGCTGCATTCCCCCGTGCTCAAGTCACAAGACCTCCCATTTGCAGTTTTCAGCCTTAAAAACCCTTGTCTCTCCCCTCCTGAGCATGCACTTAGGCACTTTGTGCTGGGTGTTGCCGCTGGGTACCAGCTAAAATAAAGTGCTGTTTTCTTTTTGGACTTATCTCCTAGTTGTTTCATTTTTGGGTTACAACACTGCATACAAAAAACAGTAGTTTAAAAAGTGCAGATTTTAAAAATCAAATACTGAAAAAGAATATTCCATATTGTCAAAATGGTCATTAAAACTGGTTTATAGATTTAATGAAATCCCAATTAATATACCAACAGCACTCTTCAAAGAACTAGAAAAAACAATTCTAAAATTCATATGGAGCCAGTAGAGATCCAGAATAGCAAAAGCAATCCTGGTAATTTGAGTAAAGCAGGGGGCATCAAAATCTCAGATCTCAAACTGTTTTAAAAAGCTATAGTGATAAGAACAGCATGGTACTGGCACAAAAAGACAAGTGGGTCAATGGGACAGAATAAAGGAAGCAGAGGGCGTCACGCCTCTCCTAGGAAGATGCCGGAAGAGCCGGATTCTGTCCTGCAGCTCCCTTCATTGGCTGTGGCTGCTGGTGGGGAAGGCCCTGGGGAACTCTCTCCCAAAAACAGCGACACCAGAACCCCCTTCTTCTGCTGCAGTTTCGCCAGGAACAGAAGAACCCGCCAGCAACACCAAGAAAAAAAGAAAATTTCAGGGCAGTTTCTGGTTGATATCCTGCTAAAGGCTGTGGGAGACACCCTGATAATGAAAACAAAGAAGTGGGCTTTAGAGCGAACGATCCAAGGACTGACTGACTGACTTTATTAAGAAGTTCCTTCAACTTGTGGCCTCTGAACAGTTGTTTATTTATGTGAATCAATTCTTTGCACCTTCTCCAGACCAGGAAGTTGGAACCCTCTATGAGTGCTTTGGCAGTGATGGTAAACTGGTCCTATAGTACTGCAAATCTCAAGCATGGGGGTGAAACACAGAAAAAAAAAAAAAAAAAAAACTTGCTATCCAAAATGATTTTTCACAAAGGAAATGGCTCTGAAAAGTTTTGCTGCCAGTGGAGAGACCTCGTGAATATGAACTGCTCAGCATGTATCTGCTCAGACTCACATGTATGCATAAGAAAACATCCATAGTGAGAATGGATTTGATTCCTCCAAAAATGTGATAAATGTTAATACATAAATCATAAAACATTGACATTCCATTGTTCTGCCAGTATGATTATTTCCATGTGCCTTCAGGAGATTGGAACTATATAAACTTCTTCATTTCAGGTTCTTTAAGTCTCTGAAATTGTTTACTCATTAAAAAAAAAAAAAAAAAAAAAGAATAAAGGAAGCAGAAACAACCCCAGGCACATCCAGCTATTTTTCCTTTAACAAAGGGACCAAAAACATAAGAGGAAAGCTAGCCCCTTCAACAAATAGTTTTGGGAAAATTGATTACCCATATGCAGAAGATTGAATCTAGACCCATATCTCTTTTTTTTCATAATTATATTGAGAAACAAATAGCGATGAGACAGTTTCTAACCAAATTGGTAGGACAGTTTCAATAATTAACACATTGCATACATTCTTCCTAGTGGTTACTTGCTGTACAAGATGCAGACATGATATCCTATTTACAAACATTATTACAACAAATCCTTCTATTCATTAAGAGAATGTAACTACATATCTATCCTAACCATTTTGAATACACAGATACAAAGTGGACATTCATCTGTATACCCTTTTTTGTTTAGTTCCGTTACTTGACTATTATAGGTGTGTTAACTCAGCAAAATATTCTAAGAGTCCAGTAGTCCATAATAGTATTGGGTCTTCTGCTTGACTGGCAATGTCAGAAATTGTTGACCTGAGTCCCCTACAGCTCAACATAACAGCATGGCTTTACTTCTTATATTTCATTTTTATACTTTTCTGCTGGATGGTTAAGACCAAGATAAAGCAAGACCTATGGAACAAGAGTTGTAGCTTTTGGATCTGATAAGGTCAGTGAAATCTGGTCAGGATTTATCCTGAGATCCTGTACCTCAGATTGTAGATCCTTTGTCAGCGTCAGCTAGGTGGATTAATCACAACCATTGCTTGGCCAATGTGCTCTCTGTGAAAGCCTGAGAGAATGTTTTCTCTCCCTGTGACTCTCCTTAGGCACACTCTACATCATTGATCACTTTTCTCTTCATATCTGATTATGAACTAAAATCAAATAAAAATGAACTAAAGACCTAGATATCAAAATAAAAACAATCAGCTGCAAGATGAAATAGGTACAACTCTTAGAGAGTTAGGCATGGGTGTTATGGCTTGTGTCTACATATCCCCTCAAAGCCTCATGCAGTCATTGGGAAGGTTTCTAGAATTTGTAATTAATTAATGATCCAATACTGGGATTATGGTTACAAGTACTACACTCGCCCTGGGGCAGATAGCCTGAATACAATATAAGGAAGTGAGAGAGGCTTGCAGGTTGCCTTAGCTACCGCTCTTCCCTTTTGGCTTGCTGTTTTGCTGTTTTCCACCACGAGGAACTGTTGCCCTCTGCCATATGCCACTCTGCCTTGGAACCAGCTGAGCATAGCCTGAAAGCTTCACTAACTGTGAGATAAATAAACCTTTCCTTCCCTGATTCTGGGTGTCAATGAAAGAAAAGTAACCAAGACAATAGGTAAGGATTTTCTGAACAGAAACACAATTGGACAGGACAGAACACAAAGAACCAATAGTCAATTTAACTGTATGAAATTGAAAAGCTCTGTAGGGGACAGGGGTCTATAAATAGGGAAAGACTTCATTGGGATTTCAGGCTAATCATGACCAGAAATAGTTAAAGCTTTACTGGAGAAAACAATTAACAAGATAAGAGGACAGGCAAACAGAGCACAGGAGAAGCCCGGTGCTCAAAATCAAGATAACTGACCCTCACCTACCTCCAATAAAATGCAAGAGACAAAGGACGGTCATTTAAAAGAAAGTTCTTGCTGTACAGGGCAACAGGATAAATCCTGAGGGGACTTGACTGACTTTATCAGATACAAAAAATAAATTTTGCTTTACCTTGGTCTTAACAATACATCTTGCTTTATCTTGGTCTTAACAATCCAGCAGAAAAGTATAAAAACAAGGTATAAAAATTAAAGTCATATTAATATGCTGAGCGGTAAAAGGCTCAAGTCAACAACTTCTGACATTGCCAGTCCTATGGATAACCCACTACATATACGGACTACTAGACTATATTGGATTTTTTTTGCTGAATTCATGCACCTACAATATTTAAATGGCAATGGAATACCCATCTTTAACAAAACTAAAAAAAAAAAAAAAGATACAAAGGAAGGGCTATTTTTTATCTGTATGTACAAAATAGTTAGGATAGATATACAGCTACTTTCTCTTAATTCAATGAGAAGAAAGATTTGTACTAATATTATTTGGACAGGATATCATGTCTGCATCTATGAATAACCACTACAAAGATAATAATATGCAATGTATTAATTATTGAAACTGTCCTATTAATCAGTTTTGGCCACTATATTAGTACACCAGGCCCTAACTTAATTGCTAACTCAATTTTACATATAAGGTCCTTTTTCTAAAGATAAGATTCTGACAAGTTCACTTGTAAATGTGCACATAGATGGTGGTTCAAAGGGCTTGGGATCTTGGAGCCTGAGATCAATCTATGATAGCCCAAGAAGCCAATTATATTATGACAAATTCCAGGCAAGGGGAAGGGCTCTTGACCCCTTTACAGACAGCCCAAGAAAGGGCCCACAGGCACCCTGTTCTGGATCCCCTGCCTTCTCACAAAGTAATTGTCTGTCTCCTGCTTCTCTTCCTTCTTTCAAACAGTATTTCTGCTCTACCTTCTAAACTTTATATTTCCAATTCTCTAATTTTTTTTTAAAATACCAGGAATCAAACTCAGGAATTTGCACTTGCCAGGCAGACATGTGCTGCTGAGCTATATCCCCAGTGCTCTAATTCTTTACTGATAAAAGTTTATGATTCCCAGTTGGCTGTGGTGGTATGGTATGGTTCCTAACTCCCAGATAAGAAAACTTCTGTACAACAAAGGAAACCATCAACAGACCGAAGAGAAAACCTAAAATGCTTTTGCCAGCTATATACATCAGACACGAGGCCTAACATCCAGAATACATAAAGTTCAAAAACATTAGACCCTCCTTGGTAAAACACCTAACAAAAAATGAACAATTGAAATGCACAGACATTCCTCAGAAAAAGAAATACAAATAGCTAATAAATACATAAAAAATGTTTAACATCTTTGACCACTAGAAGAGTACACATTAAAATAATACTGAGATTCCATCTTACGCCAGAAAGAATGGCTATCATCAAGAAATTAAATAATATCGAACGCTAGCAAGGCTATGAAGAAAAATGAACCCTTCTACTGTGTTGGTAGGAATATAAAGTAGTATGACCACCAGAAACATCAGTACAAGGATTCCTCAAGAACTAAATTTAAAAATTCCATTTCAAGATGAAAAAGATGTGGTATTTTTATACAATGGAGTTACTCAGCTATAAAGCAAAACTCGAAGCCTTCATAGGTAAGTGGATGCGACTAGAGGCTATACTCGGTGAAATAAACCAGACCTACATGGGGAAATACTGTATTGTTTCCTTAGTGTAAGAACCTGGAAGAAGAAATAAAACCTGAAAGGTAAAACAGATACAATAAAAAGGAAAGAAAGGAATTTAAGGATTAAACAATGAAGAGGAGAGAAAGGAGAAAAGATAGGAAAAAGATAGGGGGAAAAACATACAAGTATATATACAGGATGGCTGAGGTGACTGTACTAAGAATTTCCATCAGTTTTTTGAAAATAGCAGTTAATGTGTAGAATTTTCACTTTGACTAACTAAATGCTGATATCTGTGAACTAAGCAACTACACTGAGGATAGCAATGATTAATACAAAAACCATGCTTGGGTACCTATCATCTTGGTTTCTAAATGTGTACCATTCCTAATGTCATATCAATTATTACTATATTCTCTTTAAAATAAAATTTTTTTAAAAGGTAATAAAAGAAAAAAAGGGCCAGCCAGATATCTCAGCAGACTAAAGCGCCTGCTTAGGCAGAGCGCAGCAGCCAGGGTTTGATCCCTGGCGTGCCGTGCTGGCCCTGCCCCTGAGGTGTGCTGAGATGGTGACTGAGACTGAGGGAGGTGGTGTATGCCTGTAATCCCAGCACTTGGGAGGCTGAAAACAGGAGAATCACTTCGAGTCTGATCTATGTAGTGAGACCCTGTAGATCTGGTAGATCCTGTCATTAATACATTAAAAAAAAAAAAAGAAAAAAAGAGAACAAAATTTAAGATTTCTTGAAAGCAAGTGGTAATATTCAATTACATGTCCAATCTTACATAACAATATCTGTTAATCTGAGCAACAGATTTGATGATAAAAATATATTATCAACCATTGTTAATCAGCTATTCTTGTTTTGAATTTGTAATGTATGTATTGTTGTACATTACCCTGTTTCTGTCTTTGTTTCCGATTCTTGTTCTTGCTTTTGTTTTTACTCTTCAAAATAAAATAAAATTATAATTAAAAAGAATTAGAGTATCATAAAAAATTCCATTCAACCCAGCTAGTCCCCTTCTAGACATCTGAAAGAGGTAGATATAATACAGGGACAAATGTATACTCATATTCATAGCAATGCAACTTGTAATAGTGAATTCTTAAAAGTGGTCTATATGTACATCAACAGATGAGTAAATAAAGAAAATGTGCTATTTGTACACAATAGAGTACTACTCTGTGATAAAGATACACCTGGGAGGGACAGCATGGCTGGATGGAGGAGAAGCCTCTTTCAGAGCTACTCAGAGAAATTCAACTAAAACACAAGTACTTGCAAGAAGGAGGACATACAACCTAAGACCAAAATCAATCTGAAATGGGAGACTCACAGATCAAGCAAAACATAAAGAACTACAAGAAACAGTCAGTCAGCCCACCTGGCTGCCAATGAATCACCAGATCGGGACAACTGCCCACCATACTTGGAATCTTAAGAAAAAATAAAAATGGATAGACTAAAATAGTGGGGCTAAATCAAGCCTCACAGGATAGACTTGGATAAGGTCCCCTTCCTCTTTTGCCTTCCTCCAAATAAAGGACTCTACAACGGTAAATCCTGCCAACACACACAGGAGTAAACTGCTCCCTCCCTAAAGATGGACCACTTTTCCTTTTTCTCTTCTTCTTCCTTTTTTTCTCTTTTCCTTTTCTTCCCTTTCTTTCAGTACACTGGAGCTAACTGGAACCTCTAAAGGCTACAGCAGTGCACAGTAAATCAAAAGATAAACTCGAGTAATTTATAGGAAATACACCTTGAGACTATGCTTACAGAACCAAATCAGACACATATGGTTTTAAATGTCACGTGGTTTCTCTTAGGCAAGAAACACAAAATATAAATAATCTAAAGAGCAAAATTCAGACAGATAACAGAAGACAGAGACAAACCTTTGCAAACAGGAAAGGGACCTAGATAATGAGAATGGGCAGCAGACTGGGAGTTGAGGTAAAAATAACTAGCATGTGACATGTTAATGTATCAACTCCCCAAGGTGATTATATTTACTATACATCACAAATTTGTACTAATAAAAAAAGAAAGCCATATCATGCCATAATGCTACTCAAAAGCCTATGAAAGCTCCCTGTCGCAATTGGAACAAAGTTAAATCCATACAGTTTTGTGCTTTAACATCCTGGGTCACCAAACCCTTGGGAGCTCTCCAGTCTGCCTCAGCCACCCTGACCTCATTTGTTCACTCTCAAATGTCGCATGTCACCAGCTCACAGGTGTTGTACTTCCCCTCTCCACAGCTCTCCACAGTATGTTTTCTCTTATCCTCAAGACTTTGCTCCAATGGCCCCTTCCCCATGAAATCTCTGCCCATCCTGTAAGAAACTGTGATCTCCCCCTCTTGGCTCTTTCTCCCCCTTCTTGGCTCCTTCTCTATAGCTCTTATTACTTCACAATATTTTCTCATGTATTGTCACCTCCAAGTTTAACATTGGCATGGATTATTTTCTCCTTCACAAATGAACCCCTAACACCTAGATTAGTGCTTGCATTAAACAGGTGCCCTGTGAATGTTTGTTAAAGGAATGAAAAGTTATTTTAAAAGCTGTAATATTTATACTGTCACCTGACCTGCCTTAAAAATGGCTTTTCCTTATTCTAACTGGAGACTGGTAGGACCTCTGCAAGAACCTATCATGGGCATAACTGTCTAATTCTAGTGTTTCCTACATTAGCTCTAAGTTAGAAGCAGTGGAATAAATTTTTAAGTCAAGAGTAATTTGAAAAAAAGACACAGATGAAGTCAAAGAAGTACCATTCACTCTTTATGAAAGTACTCAGCATGTAACTGGCCCTGAAAAATGGAACTTTAAAGATTAAGAATTTTTTCTTTGAAAGATAAGCAAAGTCTCCAAATGTCTTCGGGCTGAGCACATAACCAGTACAGCAGCATACTTCCATTTACAAACTTAATTTGTTTTACGATTCTAGGCAAGATGACCGCAGTTGTGTTTGTTACCTAATGCAAAGTTCATGCAGGGAAGCAAAATTCTGCCAAATGTTTCTGTGTGCAGACTCAATTGGTTGTGAACAGAACAGTTTGTGAACCGATATATTACTGTACGTCCTCCCCTCAGTCTAAAAGAACTGACAGAATATACAGATACCTCGGGAGTTAGAGCCCAGGTTCCTTTTCACAAGAAAGAAGAAAGAATCAAAGATGTATGGAAGTGACAAAGCAGGTGTGGAGGTCTGCCTGGTTCCCACCCCTCAGCTAAAGATGGCTGGGGATACAGCGAGTGTGGAGTTCTGCAATGTGTCTCTGCTCCTCTCCCCTCTGCGCCTTATTAAAAAGGACACTTACCCACCTCTACAAGGTGAGCATGGTATCATGCAAACGGGCCCCTCTGTTCCTCAGCACTAGCTTCAACTTAATCTTTTTTTCCTTTTTAATCAAAATATATGGCCTCCTTTGAGTTGGTCAGTGGTAGTGTATATCTTTTACTGCATTTATAGGTAGGAGAGCCCTTACCTTCACATATTATACTAGGACATGTTAGTATATACACACATATAATATATGTAAACAATGTACAAATTAATTGATCAACTTTAGTTTTTAAACTAACACCCACAAACATATATATGTTTGTAAGACATGATTTGGTCCTTCAGGCAAATGAGTAAGATAAATAATTGCTCGATGTATTGTCTCATCTAAGCTGGAATTTGTCAGTTTTTTGAGACTAGATAGTCTCAGCAGCTAAAAGGAGGAAGACTGACCCTGGCACTAAAGAAAGAGTGGTATGCACAAAGGAGTAAGGCGAAATGTTTGCATGGCTCTTAACAAAGCAAGTGTGTGGGGTATCATTTAAAGCAAAGATTTGTTTTTTCACCTATGAGATGATACTAAGGATTAGAAATCTTTATCTATTTCCTTGTAAAATGTTCAAATGGAGAGGGGAATGAGAGGGGAAAGGTAAAAGGAAAGGAGAAAAGTAAAAGAAAAATGAGAAAAGGAAAACATGGAAACAAAGCTTTCTACATAGGGAGGGGAGGAGAGGTTGAAGGGAGGGTAAGTGGGGGAAAACAAGTTATAAAACAAGTTATATCATGTACAGGTACAAATTCTTTATGATGACTGTGACCATTATGTGTGTCTAAAATATACTAATAAAATACTTCCTTTTCACTAGACTCTGCAAAGTAATATAGTGGTATCTGAGTTCTTTCCAAATTTTGGTCACAAATCAAATTGGACAAGAACTGAATCAAGTTCAGTGATTAGGTTCATTGTTGATCTTATGGAGAAATTTAGTTCAGTTCTGGTTTGTGACCAGAATCATGGAGAGAACTGAGTTCGTGAGCCGAGGCACCACTGTACATGAGGTAGAAGGGATCTATCCCATATTCCAGTAAAACACTGTATCAATATAACATTTTATTTTTTCAACAAGTCTGGTGGAAGCCTCATTCTGTTCCCAGCACTGTGGTCAGCACTGGGGAGCAGGCAGTTCATGTTTTTAGTTTTGTTCCATATGCATGTGTACCACTAACAACTGAAGAAGAGTTCTAAGGCAGAACAGTGATATTAAAAGAAATGAACACCTTCAAAAGTTTATTACTCAGTAACTATTGTATATATATGCATGTAATTTGGAAGGGAAACACCCCAGTCATTCCTATGATCCGACCCATGGGCCTCATGTCCCAAGGGTCCCCAGGGATGGCAGAGACACAACGTACTCCTTCATTTCTTTAAGACTTAGGTAAAAACCAAGTTTAACAGATCCTCATGTGAATACTGCATATGCACTCATAATAGTTTTGTAAATGATATATATTTTAAAGTGACTAATTCTTTTCAATTTGCTGTATAAAAGCAAATAATGGATGATGAATCAACAAATGAGAGTACAAATGTCAATAATTCTTACGGAAAGAGTATCAGAGGATAAAATTAGGTGGTTGAGGTGGGTGACGGGGATTTGTTCACCACAGGATATCTCATGCTGAGCTACAGGGGAAAGAGTGGACTGGCTTCTTAGAGGACAGGTATTCTAGGTTGAGGGATTAGCATGTTCAAACACACACACACACACACACACACACACACACACACATGCACGCACGTGCACACACACACACACACACACACACACCCTGATGTAGGATAAGGAGAATGGCCTGAGAGTACAAGACACATAGAGCATCAGTATTGAGGTTGTTTCACGATACTTGATATTATAGCCCAATCGACACAATGCCTTAAGTGGACATCTGGAATTTACAGTTTTATCTGATGGTATTCAGTTTTATCTGAATGTCCAAGAATGGAGAGCTGACCTGTTGGAAATGTCTAAAAAGCTTGACAGCAGAATGCAGTGGCCTAAGATGAGCTCACCTATCTAATGGGGATGAAGAGGATCTGTAAAGCATGACCGCTACATTTTGGTTGAACTGCTGCAGGACTCACGGGAATAGCTAGCTGATTCTAAGCAATTTCACCTGAGGATGACTGACTATCTCAGCTGTGAGGTTTGCTTGATCCTCTGTATTCCAAAAGCTTTCACCCTCAGCTCCATATTAGCAACCCGCTGACACAGTCCCCTGAACAATGTCACACAGAATACTTCATTCCTTGAGGCAAACTGATAATGCACTCTGCAAACTCAATCTTCTGTGTCCCTATTTCATGCCCTGTACACAACATTAATGTTAGACCTACATAAGTCCTCAGTCACTATTTGCTATCCTTCCTTCCTAACTCAGTCTCTTTAAAGTTCTCTTCCTCGCTTCCTACTCAGTGTGGATATTTCAACTACTATCTCATGTCATTCTTGAAACCTCCAAGCCCGAATCAATCCAATTTACCAATTTTGGCACCATGAAAACTTATGATAGGTCCCCAGTGCTGCTGAGCAACCTTCCTTTTCTGTTCTAAAGAGAGACCTTTCTTAAGATTCTCTCTCCATTCCCCAGTTCCTAAAAAAAAAAAAAAAAAAAAAAAAAAAAAAAAAGATTCTCTCTCCTTCATATTCTTTCAGGATGCTCCCTACTCTTTCTGAAGAACAAAGCCTCAGCTGATTTTGAGAGGTGGTCCATTCAAGTAGATTTGAGACCTTAGGTCCACAGCTTGCAACTGATTAGTTTTACTCATATCTGAAACACAATAGAGAGCAAAATCAGAAGACAGAGGAGTGAACAGAGGTAACAGGACAAGCAGGAGAAAGCTGTGCTACAAAAAGGTAATAGAGGATTTCTAGAGTTAAAAAAAAAAAAAAAAAAGAAGTAACAAAGGTAAACTGAAAAAGTTTGAGAGTATTCAGAAGCTGTTGGATTTGGCCAGGAAATCATTTATAGTAACAGTTTCTATGGGACAGAAACTGAACAGGAAAATAATTGTATACATGAGAGAATAATTAAAATACAAAGGCAAGGAATGTAGACTATATATCTGAAGACTTTAGATAAAATGAAATCATTCAGCAATCAGGATGGGCTGCATGGCCAAATAAAAAGACTTCATGGTTTTTGTTCAGATGAGATATTTGAGAATACAGTGGAGAAAGAACTACTATAAGAATGCTAAAATCTCAGTTAGATTGGCTCACAACTTTATGAAACAGGAAAATGGTTCAGATAAGATAGATCAGAACTTTGCCCTCTATTTTACTTAAAACCTTAAATAAAAGATTATTCTAGAAGAGACAGTAACTAGCCGTCAGAAAGCCCTGCAAGGACCTGGCACAGGGACTCTCAACACCACATGCGAGCGAGGCTCACTGGATGTGGGATGGTCCTCTCACAGCCCAGGGTTCACCATGCTTGCCTTCTGAATCAGGCCTTCTGCAGGAGTATGAGGCCTCTCCTGCCCCATCTAGGTTAACGTCTCCCACAACAGGCTTCCATGACCAATCTAATTCTCCCATCAACTTGTGGCAAGTTTTTCATGCTTCACTGGGCCATGAGCTCTGGGTGATCAAAGACTACACTTGCCTTGTGTCCTGTTTTAGATCCAGTACTCAACATATTTGGCTCGTACTTAGTAAACACATAATTAATACCAGTGCATCTGGCTTCGTGCTCAAAATGCACGTCAATTTAGGTAAGAAACAGCCCTTCAAAATACTACCCAGAAGAGAACGTTTTCCCAGAAGAATGCTGTGTGACTCTGAACTGTAGTGCATTTGTGAATTGGCCATAGCAAGCTGCAAAACTGCTATGCAGAGGCATGCCCCTGAAGTGGTTTAAAGGCACTTTCCATCTATGGTATCTGGACTCAGAAATATACAGCTGAGGATGGGGAGGGACCTCAGAAGTAATATAACACAACCTCCTCTCACCAAATGCTCAAAAATATATATATATATATTTTTTTCTTGTAGTAAGAATCGAACTCATGACCTTGCATTTCTCTAGGCAGCATTGCACCACTGAGCTATATCCCCAGCCCTCAAGTATATTCTTATTTAGCCTAAAACTAAGTATCCTTTTAGAGTTCACTAGAATACCTCCAGTGACAAAAAAACATTCCTTATGAGGATGCTCACTCCATTTCTCAATTGTTCTAGATATTAGAAAATTCTTGTGATGCACATCTAGCCTTTACCCACTGGTCCCCTGTGTCAGTGAAACTATAGTAGTCCTTCCGCATCCAAGTAGGCTTCTTTCCTGTTCTTCCTTCCATCTACTCCATGTGATCCTCATGACATTTGAGGACATATCCACACACCTGTTTTCTCATCATCTACACGTAAATGCTTTCATGAAAACCAACAGAATAAAAAGTAATAAAAAGTACAAAACTGAGACAACATACATAACAACATAAGAATAGCAAAATAAGTGCAAATTGAAGATTAGTATTTCTTTTCTAAAAAATAGCAAAGTATGTCCTAATTAGAATATGTTAGTTTTTCTTTTCCACCTGAGTATGCTTGACTCTGAATTCTTTCACACCTAATTTTAAAATGTCCTTACCTTAATCCAGTACTCCACATTGTCAGGATCAAAAGCAGGCTGTAGAAAATACATATAAAATATTAATAATAGTAATCTCTTTATCAACTTAGCCACTTA
>NW_004524629.1:6679430-6701400 GCF_000260255.1 Octodon degus
AGAAATGCAGAGTATAGTGTTCTTATCCAAATAAGCACTGACTAATCAGACTATCAAAGTGATTTTCTGCTTGGGGAAGGGTGTCATTTTCCTTTTTTTAAAGAGGTGCCTGGGGGCCAGGGAGATGGCTCAGTAGAGCACAAGGGCCTGAGTTCAATCCCTGCTCCTGCCAAAAATAAATAAATAAAGAGTTGCCTGGAGCCAGATGCTTTTCTATCTTTCCCACATCAGAAATATATTTGGTCAACATGAACAGGGGATTAAGGAAGAACTAATCATTTGACTTCTGCTGTTTTACCAAGCAGAAAACATATTATTTTCTACTCTTATCAGTCAGATATTAATCTAATTTAGAAATAAGATCATTAGAACACCTTCTCTCTTTACTCTGTTGACTGTCAGAAGTTTGCAGTTTCTCAAATAATCATTTAGCAAAGAGGCTTTGACTCTGCTAAAACTTCAAGTGACTTTTTAAAATGAGATTATCTCCACTAGCATACTAAGACATAGTGGTGGAGGGAGTACACAACTTTCTTTCACTTACCTGACACTTCACCTTCAAAGCATCTCACAGTTAACTAATTAATGAAGCTTTACTACTGAATAATTTTCACTGCAACAAAGAAAGAGCTGATTCTACCAAAACACAACTCAACTTCAAGGAGCTTATGTTTCAACTTGTTTTTATCCTCTATCAGTAACAGTGAGCAGTGTCAGCAAAACTCCCTCCTTTTAGAGTTCTAAGAGTGCCCCAATTTTTCACCTTTCTTCATCAAACCTCTGCTCATCAGCTATTTTGGATACAGCCTATTATGCAACTGATCCATTGCAATAGAAGCAGCCTCAGTTTCCAAGTTTTTTTAATCCCCCAGGGTAAGCCCTTCAGCATATGGAGCAAGATATTTACTAAGTGGAACATGTCTAGCACATGCAGTTGGTATATTTTAAAATAAACCACAAAAGCAATTTCTTGGGGACCTTACAAAGACCAATCATCTACAGGATTTTTTTTTTGAGGAAAGTGAAACTGAAGGGCGAGAAGTGTTGATGAAAACTGCTCTGAAACGGAAAGCTAAGAAGCTTTGTCTAATACCCTCATTTACATCTACAGCATTTATTTTTGTGACTGTTAAAAAGTTAGTCAGGAAGGCATACAAAGTGTGATTTGCTTTGTCTAAATTTTAAGTTTAAAACTGGGTTATTTCTTCGTGTCGTCAGGAGCTGGTGCATTAAAAGAGGTAACAGATATGAAGAAGACTTTTTTGGGTACGTGCATGTAACCCTCCCAAGCACCCTCTTTCCAGTATCACACGTTTTGGAGAGGATTTCATTGTGTACAATTACTTTGATCACATTCATGTCCCCTATTTCCCGGCTTTATTTTCCTCCTCCTTGATGAGGATTTAATTTAGAAATTCTCATGCGAATGAAGCACTCATATATTTTACAAATACTTGGATTACTGAGTTTATTTAGACTTTATGTAAAATTGGAACAGAAGAAATACGAACAGAACACGTGATTTCTCCTTTTCCATAAAAATTAGTTGCTCCAGATTTGCAAAACGTATTTTAAAAAGTAAAATATGAAGGAAGTTTCCTAAAATTGGTGACAGGAGTGGACGAGGGCCGAGCGCGCGAATTCCTTTTACCATGATGGGCCTTAGGTCAGCGCTTGGGTTTTAGAAAAAGCGTTAGGTGGAAACAGTTCGCTCACGGTGTTGCCCACCACGGCCGTGATCTACACAGGCCCTACAGCTCCTAGAACCACTATACTCAGGGCAGTAGTGGCCTTGGTGCCGGCAAAGCCACGTAAGGATGCCCGGGCGGGAAGAAGGAGAAAGGACTAGACCACAGCGGCGAGATTCGGGAATGGGGAGACTCTTGGGCCTGTCTCTCGCACTCTTAAGCTCCCGATACGGATCACCTTGGGATTCGGCTTCCTTGTGAACCGCTTCCAGCGATTCACTCCCTTGTTCTTCCCTGAGGTGGATCTTTCCTTTGGGGACAGCAGCATTTTCCAGGTTTAAGGCCGGACCGTGGCCAAAGGTGCAACAAACGCTCTTTTGCTCACGCTGCTTCCGGGTCTACTGGAAGTTGTAGTTCCTTTACTCATTGAAGAAGAGCCAGTGTCCTATGCGGTGGAACTACCATTCCCAGAAAGCTTTGCGCAGTCGGAATGCGATCGCTCAGTTACCACGGCAACAACGAAGGACATCCGGCCTTGCTTTCAAAGGACCTTTGCTACTTTTCGGCCCTTGGTGATGACGTACTGCTTCCTGATTGGCTCTGTACCGGAGGCGATGGTTGGGGGGGGTACCAAGAATTCTGTGAACCGGACACGTGGTTTGGAGTTTGGGGGTTTTAAAGCTCAAAAGACTTGGGAGGTTTGCAGGTAAGTTCCTGTTTCTTTGCTGATGTGGGGCTACTAGGCATGAGCAAGTCGAGTCGCGCCTAGGCCCTTCTTGATTGTGCTATACAGTTATATTTCTATTCGCTACATGGTCCTCCTTTGAGTTTCCCTTTAGGTCTTGGCTTCTGCAAATTCAGATATTCCCAAATCATGTGAGTATCGCTGGCATATCTGAGAGCAAAAACCCTCCTTTCGACAGACCTCTGGTTAAGTTCCCAGAGAAGATTTTTTTTTTTTTTTTCTAACCTAACTGGGGTACTTGGGAGGGGAGAATGTTCTTGTGAGCTAGATGCTTAGAGAGGTCTGTGGTCCCGGAGAAAACTTTGAGGTAAACAACTCCAAGCTTATTGGGCTGAACTTAGATGTTGTCGGGAGTTCACGCACGTATATGTGGGTTTATGAAGCAGGATGAAGATTTAGAGCTGATACTTTCAGCTACTTATTGGCTGAATGACCTTAGGAAACTTACTATCAGAGTTAGTTTTATTCATTGACAAATCAACGCAAAACCAACAAATGTAAGTTAAAGTTCATTTGAAATTGCTGGAAAACGAGGTTAGGGAAGCTTGCCTGCAGACGTTGCAGTAATCCTAGGACCTGCACCAGAAAAGGGGGTGGCTAAATAATTTGTGTTACATTCAAACTGGGGCATATCATGGAGTAGTTCTTTTGAAAGGGGTTAAGTTAAGATCCATATCTCTTCTTTACTGGGGCATATCATGGGTTAAGATCCATATCTCTTCTTGGAGGTGGATATCCATTGTGTATTCCTGAGAGAAAAACAAAGTGAACCAGTTTCCATTTTTGTAGAAATAATCTCCCTCCCATAAAAAAGTAACCTCCTCTCCATAAACAAGTATGTTTAAATGTTTGAATGGGTATGAAAAAAATTGTAGAGGCTGGGAGGATGGATTAGAGGCAAAGGAAGGGGAAGGGGAAAAAAGTGCACAAGTAATGCTGTAGCAAAATTGGAAATATGACTCAAATTTGTGTTAGTATTGAAGTTAGTAAGTAAACATTACAAGTGCTTATGGATAAAGTGGGACTTCCAATAAACTACCACCATATTAGACTAATTATACAGCTCCAAAACTAGATTTTATTTATTTTTTTGAGGCAGAGTCTTCTTATGCAATTCAGACTGGCCTTAAACTCATGATGTTTAAGGCTCAAGCTGACCTTTAACTCATTGAGATCTTTCTGCTTCAGCTTTCCAAGACCTGGAATTACAGACATGCACCACCACACCTACCTTGACTTTTTAAATTTAAATCCTAGCACTGCCAATTTCCCTGGTGATTTTATTAGTCTCATTTCTTGATTTATAAAATACAGATAATAATAATTGCATATATGTTGTGCACTTGGTATGAGGGTGAATAGAATTAATTTATAAAGAACAATACTTGATGCCTAGTAAATACCTAATAAATGTTAGTCACTGCTATTGTTCAATAGGAGAAATTAATGTAACTTTATTGTAATCATTGACATTTGGGCCATCTTAATTTGTATTTTCTATTTTTGTTGTGCTTTATTTGGCCTCTTTCTGGTCTTCATTGGATTAATCAGTTTTTTTCTTATTCTTATCAATCTTTTCATAACAGGTTTGGAAATTATTTATTCTGCCAATAACTTAATGGTTACTTCTAAACTTTTAACACATAAATAACAAAGTTTAACATTATTTAGTATCTCTTTTCCCTTACCAAATAATGTAAAACTTGTACGATATATCCCTCTGAATAATCTCATTTTCTACTGTTTTTATGGCTTTAGAATCCATTATTTCTGTGTCATTGTTGAGTCAGCACATACTGTTTAGAAGTCTGTCAGACATTTTTCCATGCATGTATAATTTTTATTTTATTTTATTTTATTTATTTATTTTTTTTCTGGAACTGGCGATTGAACTCAGGTCCTTGCGTTTGCCAGGGAAGCAGTTATTCCACTGAGCCATCCCTGGCCCCCATGGATAATTATTGTAAAGACTATGTGGAAGACATGGGGAGATATGGATGTGTCCTTATAAATATAATTTTCTTTTCACAAAAAAATGTGCTCACACAAGCTTACTTTAGTCTTGTAGCAAAGCTTATACTTCTTTCCATGACAATATGTAGAGAAACCATTCGAGATACGTTTTAAAATCCCCTTTTGCCTGACAGATGAGGGAGTGGGTGGCCCCAGAGCTATTAGGACAGGTGCAGTTTTGCCAGGGGCATAGACAATGTTTATTTTTTCACCATACCCATATATATGTTTTTTCAGTTTTTATTTTTTATTAGTGCATGTCTGCATTACATAATGATGACCTTCCTTGTGGGAGGTTGGGATATATACATGTCATATCTTAATTCCCCTTTTCATCTTGTTTCTCTCTCTGCTCTTTGTCTTGATCATGTTCCAATTTACAGGAGATCTTCCCACTTCCTACTGTCTTTTATTTTGCTTTTACTTATAGCTTGTTTTTCTTTAAGAGAACCCATGTAATATTTAAGCTTGCGTGTCAATTTATTTCACTTCACATTATGGCCTCACATTCATCCATTGTCCCACAGATGACTCAAGTTTATCCTTTTTATGGCAAAGTAGTACTCTTATATATATATACCATACTTTTTAATCCATTCATCAGGTGATGAACATATAGACTGTTTCCAAGATTGTTATAAGGGTGCTACTATAAATATGGGTATACAAGTATCATGGGAATGTGATGTTTTTAACTCTTGATGGAAGATATCTAGAAGGCAAATGGTTGGGTTAAGTAGGATTTCTATTTTTAGCTCTTTGAAGAATCTCTATAATGATTTCCCTAGTATTCTACTAGATTACATTCTTACCAACAATGTAGAGCAATTCCCTCTTCCCCACAGCTTTGCTAGCTAGCATTTGCTATTATTTTGATTTCTTGATGGTAGTTATTCTTTATGGGATAGGATGGAATCTTGGTGTTGTTTTAATTGCATATTTCTAATAACCGGTGATGTTGAGCATTTTTTGAATATGTATTGGTCATTTATACTTTTTCTTCTGAGAAGTGTCTATTTCTGTTATTATTATTTCTGTTACCTGTTTTTTATTGGGTCTTTTATTTTAAGGGGGAGTCTTTAATTTTTTTGATTTCTTCATGTATTCTAGATATTAGTTGGAAACTTTTTTTTTCTGTTTTGTAGATAACTTTTTCACTCTGTTGGTTGTTTCCTTTGCTGTGCAGAAGCTTTTTTTCTTTTTTCTTTTATTTATTTATTTGTGTGTGTGTGTGTGTGTGTGTGTGTGTGTGTATGTGGCCAGCTCAGCCCACCAGGGGGTGGGGCTGGCTGGCATGTGGTGCTGGGGGATTGAATCACGGTCCCTGTGCTTTGCTAATCTTGTTCTAAGTAGGTGCTTTAGACCACTGAGCCATCTCACCAGCCCATCTTTTTTCTTTCTTTCTTTCTTTTTTTTTTTTCCCCAGAACCGGGGATTGAACTCAAGCCCTTGTGTTTGGCAGGCAAGTGCTTATTCTACTGAGCTATCTCCCTGGCCCTTGAGCTATCTCCCCAGCCCTAGAAGCTTTTTAATTTGCTATAATCCCATTGGTAAATTTTTGGTAATATTTTTTGTGCTACTTGGAGTTCTATTCAGTAAGTCTTTGCATATGCCTATATCTTCAAAATTTTCTAGCAGATTGTTAAAGTTTGTGTCTAGATATCCCTCCAAAGCTGCATGCAGCCATGGAGTGGGCTTTTTCAGAGGTGGATGAATCTAGAGTTTGTAGTTGATTTGAGGTACAGTGCTGGGATTAAGGGTGTTGGGATCAGGGGTGGGTGATTTACTGGCTCAGTCCACTGATTGGATTAGCACCACCCTAATCCCAGTAGATTGGATACAATATAAGGGACAGAGGAGGCATGTCTCACTCTGTCCATTGTTGCTTTTGTTGTCTTCTGCTGCCATGAATTTTTGCCCCTCTGCCATATGTCACCCTGCCCTTCCTGGTGATTATGGACTGAAACCCCCATAAACTTCTGCTAAACCTTTGCTCCTTCAATTTTGAGTGGTTTTGTTTGTTTTTTGTATTTAGGACAGGGTGTACAGGGTCCCATAGGTCTGCATAGATCGGACGCATAGTGATCCTCCTGTTCACAGCCTCCCAAGTGCTGGGATTACAGGCTTGTGCCACCAAGCCCAGTCTCAATTGCTGTCTCAGTGCGCCCCAGGGGTGGGGCCGGCACTGCAGACAAGCCTGGGGATTGAACTCCCAGCTCCTGTGTGTAAGCAGACACTTTAATCTGTTGAGCTATTTGCCAGCCCAGTGCTATGTATTTTGTCTCAGCACTGAGAAATGTAACTGAGACACAGATTAAATAAATGCTTTTTTGTTTTTCTTTCAATTAATGATTTGGTACAGAGTCTCATTACACAGCTTGAACTTGTAGTGATTCTCCTGTTTTTGGCTTCCCCAGGGCTGGGATTACAGGTGTGTGTCACCACACCCGGACTCCACTCAGTGTGCCCTGGGGGTGGGACTGGAGATGGAGCCCTTGTCCCTGCACTTGCCAAAGCAGGTGCTTAGTCCACTGTCGCCAGCATAAATAAATATTTATGTTTAAATACTTAGCTCTTTGATTCATTTTGACTTTAGTATATTGTAAGATACGTGATTCTAGATTCAGTCTTTTGTACTTGGATATCCAAGCTTTCCAGTGCCGTTTATTGAAGAGACTGTCTTTCCTCCTGTGGATGTTCTTTGGCCCTTTGTCAAAGAACAATAGCTGAATATGCCTGAGGTTGTTTCTTCATCCTCTGTTCTGTTCTGTTGAACCATGTCTGTTTGGAATGGCAGTACCATACTGTTTTATCACAGTAGCTTTGTAGTGTAGCTTGAGATCTGAGATTGTGATACCTCCCACTTTATTCTTGTTTCCTAGGATGGCTTTTGCTATTCTGGGTCTCCTCTGGCTCCATATAAATTTTAGGATTGGTTTCTCTAGATCTGAAAGAAATACTGTCTATGTTTTGATTAGAATTATATTAATGCTGTATATCAGTTTTGGAAGTATGGTCCTTTTGACCAATATTAGCTCTGTTTATCCAGAGGGTGGCTTTCCATTTTCTGATGTCCTGATGATCTTCTTTTTTCAGAGTACTGTAGTTTTAATTGTAGATCTTCTATATAGAGGAAAGTTTTTAGAGGAAATTTTGACTTCTTCCTTTACTGGACATGTGCTTTTTATTTCCTTCTCCTGTCTGCATATTTTAAAGATTGTTGAACAGGAGTCATAACAGTGGACATTCTTATCCTGTTCTGAGGTTTCAGTTTTTGAAACTGAAATGTTTGAGGTTTTTCATGATGTTGGCAATAGGTTTGTCATAAATGTTTTTTATCAGATTGAGTTAAAGTCTTCTATACCTATTCTCTTCAGAGCTTTTATTGTGAATAGAGATTGGATTTCATCAGATGTCTTCTCTGTGCCTGTTCAGATGATCATTTTTGTCCTTCTGTTTATGTGATGTGTTACATTTATTGATTTGAATGTGTTAAACTATCCTTGTTTCCTTGGGATGAAGCTTAATTGGCTATGATGTATGATCTTTTTGATGATATGTTACATTATATTTGCTTGTATCTTGGTGATGATTTTTACATCTAAATTCCTTAAACAGACTGGCTTGTAGTCTCTTCTTGATTGGATACTTGTGTAGTTTTGAAATGAGAGTAATGGTAGCTACCAGGAATGACTTTGGGACTACTTACTCCTTTGCTTTTTTGAAGAGTTTTTAGAGTATTGACATTAGATCTTCCCTGAAGTTCTTGTAGAGTTTGACAATGAAACCATCAGAGGGGCTGGGGAGATAGCTCAGTAGAATAAGCAGTTCCCTGGCACGTGCAAGGTTGTGAGCTCAATCCCCAGTACCACAAGAGAAAAAAAACCTAAACTGAAAAAACAACAACAACAACAAAAAAAAAAACCAACCTTGCATTTTGGGACCGGAAAGATAGCTCAGTAGAATAAAAGGGCCTAAGTTCAATCCCCGTTCTGCAAGAAAAAAAGAAAAGAAAAGAAACCATCAAGATTGGACATTTCTTAGCTGATAGAGTCTGTATCACTACCTCAGTTTCACTGCCTGTTGGATCATTCAGTGTTTTTATATCTTCTTGGTTCAGTTTTGGTTATTGGTTGTATTTAGGAATCTATCCCTATCTGTTGAAATCTCCAATTTATTGATGTAGATGTTTGCAAAATAGTTGCAAACATTTCTAATTACATTTAATTGGTCTTTTGTTTTTTTTTGAGGGGAGGATTAACTATTTGGTTTATTCGTCTGAAGAATCAGCTCTTCAATTTTTTTTTTTTTTTTTTTTTTGTGGTCTCAACTTCATTGATTTCTGGTATGGTCCTTATAATTTCCTCCCTTGTACTACATTTGGATTTGGAATATTCTTGCTTTTTTAGGACCTTTAGATGCCTCATTATTTATTTGGGCTTGCTCTGTTTTTCTGAAAGGGAATCTTTTTTTAGCACTCTATGTTTTTATAAAAGACATATGTACAGCCTTCCATTTGTCCATGCATGTTAATGATCTTTTTGTTAAGACTTTCCCAGGAACTCCATCTATAGAAGTGAACTGAAAAACACAATAACAGAAATATAGATACAAAAATAAAGTAATAACAAAGGCAAATAAAATCCAGTTGGTAGTTTAAAGACCATTAGTCTATTTCTTGACCTTTGCTTGGATTCATTATAACATTCCCAAAAGTGCTTTGAAAAACATATACAAGAATATTTGTGTGTATGTATGTGTCCACAGATGTATATTTCACTTTGTAGTAAAAACTTGTATTTGAAAAGAAAGTGCAACTATAAAAATGCTTAATCTTGGGCATGGTGGCACCTACTTGTAATCCATTACAGCATTCTGGGAAGCTGAGAGGAGGACTGCAAACTCAGCCTGGACAATTTAGGGACTTAGCAAGACCCTTTCTCGAAATAAAAGTTGAAAACCTTGGGGGTGTAGTTTAATGTGTAGGCCCTGTTTTCAATCCCTAGTACTAAAGAAAAAATTTATCATCTGTTGTATTGAGCAGTGAATGAAGAAAGGAAGGACTGGTTCTTGTAGCTCTGAATAAAATTTTATTTTATAGTTTTAAATGCTAATGTCCAGCTGAAGCACATACTCTTTTTTTTTTAAAGCACATACTCTTATATAGTCGTTAGGTTTTTTTTAATATTTGCTGATAATAGTAGTTTATTATAATACTTTTTCTTACCCAGTCTTCTGCTGCTGCCTGATTATTTTTTCCTTCACCAGTATGTTGAATTACCACAATTAGGGTACAGTTTTTAAGAAGTCCCACACAGCAGGATGTGAGCACACAGCATGAAACACTTGTACTGTGGAAAGAACACAAGTAATTATTTTTGTGTAGCTTACCTGTTGGGTTCAGTAACCTAAGCTAAGGATTTCAAGTTTGATCTTTAAAGTTACAGGTATTAAATTTTTGGAATTAAAGCCTTATATTGTGCAAGAACTGTGAGAGTTTATGTATTGAATGTCTGTCGAAAGCTGTGTGCATTCAGAAGTGGTACTTTTGGAAGGTGATTGTCCTGAGGACATTGTGTTCAGCATGAGTCTGTTCACTGGTGCTTTCTTCACTGAATGTGCCATTAGGAGGTGAGGGTTGATCTGGGAGGATGTATCTCCCACCGTGGTACCTCCCTTTCCTCTCCTGGCTTCCATGCATTGAGCTTCTTTCTACCATGACTTACTTCCACCAGGCTGTTCTGTGTTAAAGCCAGCTGAGTATGGACTCAGCCATGAGCCAAAATATACTTGCAGGGGTGGGCATTGGGTGTTCTGTCCCAGTAAGGAGGAAAGTGCCCATGACAAGAGTGCATCTCTGTGGTCCATGAAAAAATGGATACCAAGGCAGGTGTGGTGGCACACACCTGTAATCCCAGCAGCTGTGTGCCACCTGGGGTAGTGGAGGCCAGAGGATTGCTGGGAGTTCGAGGCCAGCCTGTACTACAGAGTGAGAACTTGTTTCGAAATAAAACAAAAAACAAATTCCAGGTGTCTACTTGAGGAAGAAAAGACCTGTTAGGACAGGCTTTGAGTTAAGAAAAAAGGATGCTCTTTCTTCAGTTGACAAAAGTGTGGAAAGGGAAGACAAGTGAAAATGCCTTCAAGACTGAGGGATGGTAGATGACACTTGAGGCTCTTCTCTGAAGAGATGAAGCATTCAGAACTGAGAGGTCCCCAAGGGAAAGATGAGTCTTGGGAGCCAAGAGACTTGGGTTCCAGGTCGAGCTACCATACACTCTTGGAGAGTCCCTGTGTCCAACTTTAAAGAAGCAGAGTATGGCTGTATATAGAAAACCCATAAGTTTCCTTTATCTGTATAATTGTTAGCTACTCTCCTGATTCCGTGTACACATAACATTATAGTTGGCCTCTCAGATAGTATACAACAGGCAAGAACACACTTTTTTTGTTGTTGTTCTCAGAATAAACAATCTGCTTTTCTTGTTTAGTTTCTAAGGTTGGTCTTATAGGAGCCTGTCCCTAAATGATGGATCTGGGCCAGGTGTGTGGACAAGGTTAGGTTCATAACTTGCCAGGCAGACCACATCCCAGGCTGGTGGCTGACTCACTAAGCAGGGAAGCCTGTGAGGCCTTTGAGGAAACAGGAGGCACTAGCCCTTCTTTGAGCAGCGGTGCCATTCCATTGGTGCAGGTAAAACAGCTTGCTGTTTCCTTTTTATGACATTTCACAGTTCTTGTAGGGAAGACAAAGGTATTACAGATTTCATGTACCATTTTGAAAAATCATCTTTGTCTTAGAGTAGTCACAGTACTTGGTAGGAGGCTTTGAAAAAGCCAGAATGTCTTGTATATGTTAGATTTATGCTTACTCAAAAGATATAATATGAAGCGCACAAGTGGGCCTTTTGGTTGAATACCTATCATCCATGTCTAATCTGCAGCCCATCTTTTTACTTTTTTTTTGTACTGGGGATTGCACACTCAGGACCTTGCAATTGATAGGCAGGCACTTAAATCTCTGAGCTATGTACCCAGCCCCTATTTTCCTCTTTTTAAAAAATGTTATAAGGAATGTAAAACATAAAGGAAAGTTTGTCACTTCAGTACATTAACTATGCTGTATAATTCACATGTGGCCTAAGACTGTAATTTTGCTACCAAATGATTGCAGAACTTTGTTGGTTTAAAATATAAAATATATTTTTAACATGTGAAATGAATAGTATTAGGTTAAATAAGAACTATGAGTCTTGTATTTTCTAGATTGCATTCTTACTCGCCTATAACAGTATTTGTATAATTTGGGGAAGTAAACTTTCTTTTCTTAACAATTCTAATATGTATAAACAAGGTTTTTTAGAAAAAGAGCTTTTATACTATCCATTGTAAAACAACTTTTTCTCTTAATAGTCTCTATTTACATGGGTTCCAATGACAATTATTTTTATGTTTCTATATTTATGGTAACTTTAGGGACGTGATAGACTTTCCTTAAAAATTCCTTAATTTAAAGGGAACCCTTATATTTCCTTAAAAATTATACTAATTTTTATAATTTTTAACATGAGTCTCCTTTTGGGCCATATAAAAAGTAGTTGTTCTTCTTATATCTTACGATTCTGATTACTATAATGACTGTCTTACTTAAATATAAACATTTATGTCTTCTAAGAATTAACATTTGCTTTCTTAAATATCTTTAGCTAATGGTAGTTAGTGCTTATGTATTAGAAAGTTTTCCATTGCTATGACAAAATAGCTGATTTAGTTAATTTATACAGAGGAAAGATTTATTTTGGCTCATGGTTTCAGTCCTTGGTTTCTTGGCCCCCTCACCTTGGGCCTGTGGTGAGACAGAATGTCATAGAGAGCAATACATGGTAGAGCAAAACTGCTCACCTTATGTCAGCCAGGAAGCAAGGAGAGAAGAAAAGGATCAGTGTTCTGATGTACCCGTCAGGGGCACACCCTCAATGACGACTTCCTGCAACTAGGACCTTCCTGCTAGAGTTTGCACCACCTGCCAATAGCACCAGCATCAGGGGCCAGACCTTCAGCACATAAGCCTTTGGGGGGATGGCCCATGTCCAATCTATTGTATTACAGCTTAGGGTTTTGGTTTTTATTTAACAGCCTCTTGAACAACAAATGGCTTTCAAAGTAATGTATGAGTAGGCACTAAGGTTGGATCACAGATAGCTATGATAATTTATCTACTACTGAAATTGGCCTGACCTCATTAGTAAGAATTCCAGAAGGTGTGATACCTATGCCATGTATTGTTATTCATTTTTGTCACTTAATAATTATTTGGAGAAATAAAGCCGTAAGTTTGGTGGAAAATTGTTTAGATTATTATAAAAAGTACATTATAAACTCTTTGTGAAATGTTGATTCTGTCCAGAGACATTTTACAAATGATCTGTCATGACTACTTATCAAGTTCTACATTACATTTTAAAAGGTAAACTAGGATTTTGCCACACTGAATACTAGTTTCTCAACTGTGTTTGGGTACTATATGACAACTAATGGAATGTATTCCTCCCTTGGAGATAATTTCTATTATCTTGCAAGTACCACAGTGCTATTTGGAAATCTATTCACTAAATAACATTAGTAGGGGAAAAATGCTATATTAATATTCTTCCAAATTGGAGAGAGCAAAAAGTAGTTCAGATTGGTACCTGTAACAGTACAACCCTTTCTCTGCACACTTTTTCAAGACTCACAGTGAACATGGTGTCACGGCATTCTTTTCAATCAGCAAAAACCACACCTCGGATAAACCTCACTGGCTGTGATACTGCCACTGCACAAAGCTTGGCATTCTTTTCATCCTTCTAATAGTTTGATTTTCATCAGCTCAGATATACATTCCATGACTAAATCTAAAAGTAATTGAAGTCTTGGGAAAGGTATCTTAGTCTCTCTGTGTGTTTTTCTGTTCTCCTCCTCCTGGCTAACAGCCTACCCGTGATAGTGGAAATAATAATTAACAAGCTATCATTCAGTGATCTGTAAGTTGCTTTCTTTGCAAAACCCTTAGCTTTTGGATGTTGTAAATCTCCTTTTAAATTTAATATTCTGTTCTTGTCAGGCCTTAGAGGAATACCTAAGGATGAAGCTGAATCTTACCAAGGTAGTTAATGGCTGCCGTCTAGGAAAAATACAAAATCTGGGCAAGACAGGAGACCACACCATGGACATTCCAGGCTGCCTTCTATACACCAAGACAGGCTCTGCCCCTCATCTCACCCATCACACTCTGCATGATATCCATGGGGTTCCTGCCATGGCCCAGCTTACACTCTCATCCCTGTAAGTATGAGACCCAGTCATTCAAGCATTGACTCTAGTGCAGCTTAGATACCTTAGTTGTGTTCACGAGAAGGAAAGATTTCTTTTGCTCATAGGTGTAATTTGTAGATTTTCAGAATAAAATCGTAAGACAGGTATCAGATATTACGCGAACTTTGGCCTTAATCCTACCACAGGTTAAACTTCTAGCATACCTTTGCTTTACCTTTTCTCCAAACTTGTAGCTCCATACACCATCCTAGTTCTACACCCTGAGATGCCAAGGCAGGGAGTGTTCTTTGAGAGCTAAACTTGGAGTTCGGGGGCTTCCTCATGCCCCAGCCTCACAGTTACTCAGCCTCTACTCTATGAGAGCAGTACTGATAGGGTCACATCATTTTCAGTAATATACAAGTTTATCTTTATACTAAATTGAAGCACCTGCTACCTAATGAAAAACCTTCAATATTGTGTTAATAACTAATTTGAAAGTGGCAAGAAAAGGAAAAAAATCCAAATACTCTGAAGCAATTTCTGTTCTTGCAGAACCACTTACAAATCAAAAACTCTGATTTTGGCTAATGAAGCCAGCCTAGTTAGTTGGCTCTCTTGAGTAGGGTGTACTTTGTTTCACAAGACATTTACTGTCCCAGAGCATATTTGGGTGAGGCACAAAGGGCTTATGTGGTACATAGTATCTGTAGAATGATTCATTATTGTGTCACATATTTCTTTGTCTTACTTACAGAGCAGAGCATCATGAGGTCTTGGCAGAATATAAGAAAGGAGTTGGAAACTTTATAGGTAAGGATTGATTAAGTTATTGTGTGTGCTTTGTGATGTGGGAGCACCCATGGTGGTAGACAGGTGTGGGGCAGACTCTCCTGGCACCAAACAGAGGCCAGAGGTGAGTACTTGAGTATGCATGAGATCTGGAGCAGTGTGTTATGTCTGAGCACAGAAGAGGATGCAGAGTTTATTCACAGCTATATTCTGATATGTTAGTGTCTTCTGTTCCAGAGGGAGGATTTTATGTGCAAATATATGTGTCCATTTACTTACAACAAAAGCTTAGTGATGAAGCTAGACAACCAGTTCTTCGGTGGGTCACTTTCTCTGAAAACTCTTTCCTAATACCTAGGACTCCCTGTAGTGCATGAAAATCCTGTTTCCGATGGTTATTCAGTCTTCTGCTTCTGAAGGAAATTGCATGATGACTTGTTGGTTCAGTAAAGGAATTTATATAATCATTCTTCTTGATTTGAGGCCAATTGTAATCACCAGCTTTAAAGTATGCAAGCATATAATTATATGAAAATAGCTAATATAAGCTATTTAGAGATAATTGTAATAACTGAAATTGTGGAAAATAAGGTGGAGAACTGCCGAAGTTTTTAACTTGGTTGTTTATTTTTGTCTTATGGAAAATGTGAGCTAGCCTGACATTTACACACATATGGTTTACTAATCATTTTTTTGAGTTTTAAAAAATGACTGTCTTTTTCATTAAGAGCCTAAAGAAACTGTCATCTTGAGTCAATAAGACATTGAGAAGGAGATCTATTTCCAGTATCCTATAGCTTCTTATAATTCTGCCCCAGGAGCTCATAAATATTATTATTGACATTATCATTTCACTTTTCCTTGTAGCTAGTTGCTTTTGGATAGTTCCTAGGATGAATATACTTGGTATTAAATTCTCTGTACCAGCTGATGAGATAGCTCAGTGGTCTAAAGTGCCTGCTTAGGCAAGCCTTAGCAGGCACAGGGGACCACGGTTTGATCCCCAGCACCATGTGCCATGCCAGCCCCGCCCTAAGGGCAGGCTGAGCCAGCCAACCCCCCCCAAAAAAAACCACACCCTAAATTCTCTGTACCAAATCAAATGAGAGCAACATGTCACTAAATATTTTCATTTTACCTCATATTGTAAAATACTTTTCCTTTGCAGGAGCTCATTGCATCATTAGCCATGGATGTCTATATTTAAATTTTTCTTTTAGATTAATTTTCAAAGCAGTGTTTAGGCCTCCCCTAACTTTTTTTTTCAACCCCCTGTGGTACTGGGGATTGAACTCAGGACCTTGCACTTGCCAGGCAGGTGCTTCTGCCACTGAGCTGTATCTTCAGCCCCAGGTACCAACTGTTTAGAGAACTGTCCACCATAGTACATGGTAAAGCTACTTCCGATTATGGCTCAGTGCAATTATTGGTGGAAGCGCTTTCAGTAGTTCTTTCGTGTTTACACAGGCATGCCGGAAATGCTTGTATACTGCTCCCTGCATGATCCAGTTAGCCCCTGCCCAGCTGGTTATGTCACAAATAAGGTATGTTCTCAGAAAGGCCTCCAAGGCTATAGAGTTAACCTCTTTTGTTGTTGTTATTGTTATTGTATTTTGTGCAGGGTCTCACTACACTGCTCTGACTCATAGTGAGCCTCCTCTTTCAGCCTTCTCAGCTCTGGGAATACAGGTGCATGCCATCGTGCCTAAACTTGGCTGTGCACCCAGGGGCGGGGCCAACGTGACGTATGGTGCCAGGGACTGAAACCCAGCCTCTGCGCTTGCCTAAACAGGCACTTAGTCTGCTGAGTTATCTCGCCGGCCCTTAGTCAGCCTCTCTTGTATGTCTCAGATGCTAGAATCTTTTTGTCTGGGACAATTTCTTTATGCTTTCTACCTATTTTGATAATTTTAACAGGATGGAATGGTTTATAAGAATGACTATGGTTGCCTAAGGTTGTGTTAAGGTGAATAATTTAGTCCAAATGTTTTTTTAATCACAAAAAGTTACAGATGGAGAAGGTCAAGCAGATGCCAAAAAAAGAAATTGCTATGATGGGAGAAAACAGTAATCATTGATACCATGCTTTATTTGCAGTTTTAACAACTTTAGGGAGCGTAGGAAAGTTGCTGATGAGTGTTATCACATGTAACACTATATATAGTAAGACCTCAGTATAATACTGCTTGCTGGTAGAACAGAATTGAAAAAGCTGGGTCTGCAGCAAGAAAATTTAGCTAGTGCAGAGCTGTATCAAAAGGGCTTCATTAAGAGTTTTTGTTCAGGCAAGACCTCGCTTTGTACTGCTGCTCTACAAATGCTCCATTTTCTGATCCCCACGTCAATAATCTCTTAATTATGCTTTTTACTATATCAAGTCCAGTATGGTGGCACACACCTGTAATCCCTGTGTTCTAGGAGGCTGAAGCAAGAGGATTGCAAGTTGAAGCTCATCCTGGGCAATTTATAGACTTTGTGAGACCATGACTCAAGAAAAGGTCTGAGAATATAGCTCAGTGCAGAGGGCCTGGAGTCAGTCTCCAGTATGCAAAAAACAAAACAAAAAACATCACCTACAACAAAAACACTATTTTCAGTTATTTTGTTTTGTTTTATTTTGTAACTTGAATTCAAGAGAAAATATTCTGACCACAGTTATTCACTCCATTTGACAGAGTATTCATTTAAACAGTGTTCTTTTGCCTTACTGTAGACTAGAAAGACTGTATGTGTCCTCTTCATATGTGTTCTTAGTCATATCTTCAAAGATCAGATAGTGTAGAGTTAAGAGCAGCCAAAGATGGAAAATTGATGTTTTCTTTACTGTTCTCATTGCTGAGACAAAATACCTGACACAAAGTTGATAGAAGAAAGGTCTTAGAGGTTTCAGTTCATAGTTGGCTGGCTCCAAGGCCGGGTGGCATAGTAGAGGAGAAACAGTTCATGGCAGGCAGAAGGCAGCAAAGTAGTGGAGAGCAAGCAACAACGGCAGCCCTCTTTCTGTCCATTATATTCTATCATAAGGGTGTGTGGCATCCATCTCTAGGGAGAGACACCCTTAATCCCAGCATTGCACACTCTAGATACAGGCACCACCCAAAAGCTCCACCTATACTGCATGACATTTTGGGGGACATGTAGACACCAGTCCTAACATTATATAACTTTTCTTGAATTTTGGGATTGATGGCTTTGCATATGCTTCCGTATCTAGCCAGTAAATGCTTATTATTATTGTTAATGTTTGGGGACCTAGACTGTGCTTTTGTGATACAGATATGAATTGTGATAGTCTAATTAGATAACTATAAAATGCTATAAGTGTCAAAGAATAAGTACAAATTGCTGTAGGAGTTTAGAAGAGCAAGTAATTGATTATGCCTGAGAAAGTTTGTGAGAAGACAGGAAAGTAGATGATATTTAAACGAAGTTTCTTAAAGAGTGCATAGTATTTGGCCAGGCAAAAAAGTAAAAGGGCGTTTCAGTGAAAAGAGAGAATGTGATCAAAGACAGAGAAGAGTCAAAAATCTGTGGTTTATCCAGGCCAGAAAGAGTGGGGTCGAGGAGGAAGATAGGAGAAGGAACAATAGGAGATTGTGCTAGAAAAGCATGACAGAATTCTTTGAGGGCCAGTTCAGAAGTCCACTGATGGACTCTGGGAGCTGTTAGTTCCCTCGAGAATTTTTAATATAGTATAATTCTTTCCCCTACTGTGTCTGGGTTATGGAATCAACATCTCTTCAGTTGTAATGAATTGTGCTTTATCATTTTATTGTGTTCTTTTGATTTGTGTTTACTCTTGCTAATTCCTCACTGTCTTGCTCCATGGCAGTCTGCATCTGTATGGGGTGGTGGAGGAAGAGTAGAAATGACAGTTTCCAAGTTCATGGCAATTCAGCAGGCCCTTCAGCCAGACTGGTTCCAGTGCCTCTCAGATGGAGAGGCATCTTGTGAGGAAGGAACTTCCATAAAAAGAGCCAGAAAGTCCGTAGACCGATCACTTCTGTTTCTGGACAGCTGTCTGCGGATACAAGAAGAGTCAAAGGTAAGGCTTTCCCACTGACCACTCCTTCCTTCGGAAGTTTGACATTCCTCCCATCCCTTGATACCACCTTTACAGTCCTCTTCACACTTCCCTTGCTTCTTGGTCTGAATTATTTGCTCCTCTTTTTTTTCCCCAAACTCTTAAGTATTATTCTCTAATATTTTATTTTAGGCTCTATCACACTCTGTATGTTGTCCCCAATTAGTCACCCCTTATTTTTAACTGCTGCTTAATTCTAAAGTTGTATATACTATCACGATCGTTCTACTGAGCTTCACAATTACATACTAGCTAGATTATATCACTAAACTGTCCACAAAACTCGGAGGTAACTGGTCTCTTGTCTCATCTCCTCAAAGCTGTTCTTCCCTGTGCTCTTCCTCAGTACTTTATCTCAGTTCATGGCATCCCCCAAGTTCTTCAGTCTGAAAATTTAAGCTTTTCAAGATCCTTTTCTTTCTTATGAATATTTAATATCCAAGTGTTCCTTGAGCCTGTCACCCCAAGTTTGTCTAGAATTAGCTTCTTCCTTACCTTTCCTGTTTCCACCATAAGCCATGACCTCATTATCTGTGTTGACCAGTGTTGACCTTGAATTGTTTTTTCGACATCCATTTTCATTTCTGCCCAAGCCATCTTCAGCCCTGTTTTCCAGGAAATCTTTGTAACGCACAAATATGAGTCCATTGCTCATTATCCTGTAAGAATTTGACTCCACTTCAACTTTACATGACATGGGCAGTCAGCTGGGATCTGACTACTACTTTAGCTCATTATGGGCTGCTTTTGCCTATGGCCTACACTCTGGCCCTCCTGAGTTATTTTTAGTTCCTTGAGGCATTTGCCTTTTTCTTTTTGGGGCTCCTGTCCACAGACCTTCTGAACTATTTTTTATTGTTTTAAATCCAGCTATATTCCTCCTCTTGCTTCAGTCTGGTTCATTCTATTCATTTTCCTGGAAGACCGGTCCCTGCAACTTCCAGAAGTTTTATTCATCCTTTGCTATCCCTTTAATTTGTATGTAGCTATATTATTGCATCAATCACATTGTGTTGCAGTGATTTCCATACACATTGTCTTTATGAAGCTGTCTCTTCCTTAAGCTCAGTTTCTGTATGTCATTTGTATGTCTTTACCATGACAGTAAACCCTCAGTAAACATTTGTTGATGGAGAATGTTTATATGGGGTTGAGGAGTGTCAACCTAGAGCTAAATAAGGAAACCTGAGAGCGGAGTTATTGAAGTGGAAAAAGGATGCATTTATGAGGAGAAAGCAGAAGAGGTAAGGGCACAAAAGGTACTGATCAGTGCAGAGAACATTGGTATTTGAGATAATTTACGTGGAGTAATCCTGACAGTGGTTGGGTTCCACAGTGGCAAAGCATTCAGGAACATTCTTATTTTGAGTCTGTCTGAAAATAAAAATGTAATTTGGCTAATAAGCTTAGTATATATTTGCAATAATTAGAGGAAACTTAGTTACCATTCTGCATAAAATTCAGAATATCTGCAATAGAAGTCCACCATGGGGACCTTGCTAAGGGCTGGACAGTTAGTCTTGGCTTGCTAATGGTTGTTCTGATCCAGTAATTATTTTTGTATGACCAGTGACTTTTGGATAAAGAGACAATAGGGAAAGCAGTGTGACAAAGTTGATCATTAGAAAAGGAAGATAAGCCTCAAATCTCTCATCTGTGTTGTTGTAATCACTTCTGCGCATTAATCCAACGAAAGGGGTCCTCTGCATCCCTTATGCTCACACTGTTGTCTTGATATGACTATTATTAGTATCTCTCTTTGTATAATATTAAGTATAACATTTTAGACAACATTAATATGATCATATTTCTTATATCCATGAAAGTGAATTTCCCAAATAGTGCTGTGATAGTTGTACGAAGGGGCAGGCCTGTGTAATTGTCTCCATATATTCCAATATATATCTTTTCCTTTTTCTGTGACTACTTTTCTCACTTTATTTGCTGGATATTCTTACTTTGAATGCTCTTTAATATTGAAGCCCCAAGAGCCTGCGATATAGCTCAGCAGCATAAGCACCTGTCTGGCAAGCACAAGGTAATGAGTTTGATCCCTATTTTCTTTTGTACCAAAAAATAAAAAAATTGAAGCTCCACAAGGTTCAGTTTTTGACTTCCTTTTCTTTCTACATGAATTCCCTAGTTCAGAAATAGCAAATAGATTGTATCCAAGGTGCTTAGAGTCCTATCTAGGCTCTATTAGCCTTGTCTGCCATGGAAGCAGGAGGTGGCGTTTTGCCAAGTGTCTACAGCTCTAGCCTAAGCCATTTCATTTGTATCAGTATATCCATATCTTAAGCTTCATGTATTCAGTGATTGAATTAAAACTGTCATTTGTTCATCCCACTGATACCTCAGAGTTAGCACACATAAAACAGAATAATCACAGTGCTTCATCTTCTTCTGTTTTTCTAGGATTATTTCCTGTCTTTGTTCATAATACAATCTCCCTGGTTTTCCAAAACAGAGACCAGTGTTCATTCTAGAATTAATATTCATCCTCCACTGAGAGGGCCAGTCTGTCAAGTTGTATTGACCCTACCTGCTGATACGTCACACTTTATCTCTCGACTTTATCCCACTGCTACTTCCTTAGTCCAAGCCATGTCTTCTTAGTAAAGTTGTATCCTACTTTACCCTTAAATTATTCACTGTACTGCAATAAAATTTTTTTTCCATATAAATAGTCTGATTGTGTTCCTCTTCTTTAAATGGAAGAAATTCCATCTTCACAGTATTTCAGATTTCCTCACCATCTCTCTTTCTCCAGACAGCCACTGCTCATTTGTGTATGTTTGTAGGAGCTTTATTTTTTGCAGTTATATACATATAGTTATTACATACATATGTGTTCATAAATACGAACATATGTTCAGGAATTTGCTTATTTTTTTTATTAACAATGTCCTGAGACTTTCCCTGTGAATGTACAAATTATTATATCTACTGCATTCTTTTTAAAATAGCTGCATAAATTGGTCAGGCAATGGCTGTGACTCATCCACATGGCTGACACTGACAAAAGATTGACAAACTGCTGTACAGGGCTTCAGTATAAATCCTGAGGGGATTTGACTCACTTTGTCAGATACACAAGTTACATTTTCATTATATAGGCCTTGCTTTATCTTGGTCGTAACCATCCAGCAGAAAACTGTAAAACCAAGGTATAAAATGTAAAGCCATATTAATATGCTGAGCTGTAAAAGGCTCAAGTCAGCTTCTGACATTGCTAGTCCTACGGATAACCCACTACTATTATAGACTACTGGACTGCATTGGATTACTTTGCTGAATTCATGCACCTACAATATATGAATGGCAATGGAATACACATCTCTGACAAAAGTAAAC
>NW_004524629.1:6714474-6715044 GCF_000260255.1 Octodon degus
TGGGAGAGGGTCCGGCCCACACTGCCCCTGGGCTGGGACTGGTCCCGCCGGCACAGGGTATTAGGAAGCTCTCCACACACTCACCGGACCTGGGCTAGGAGTGGGTCTACTAATAGTGTTTAGACAAGATATGTCTGTATCTTGTACTATGAATGACTACTATGAAGACAACAATATGCAATGTATTAATTATTGAAATTGTCCTACTAACCTGTTTTGAAACTGTCTCATTGCTACTTCTTTTTCAAAATTAATATGAAAAATAAAATAGCTGCATAGGAAGCCGTGCTATGAAAAAATTATAGTTTATTTAAGCTGTTGTATTCAATGAGTGGTTTTTTTAGATTATTTCTAGTTTTCTTGTGGTGAACATCTTTATATATATTCCTTTTTTTTTTTTTTTTGTGGTACCAGGGATTGAACTCAGGATCCTACGTTTGCCAGGCAAGTGCTTATTCTACTGAGTTATCTCACTGGCCCCTTTTTAAATATTATTCTGGTGTATATGAACAAATACATTTATAGGAGAGATTGTTAGGGGGCAGGGGAGATGGCTCAGTGGAATAAGCA
>NW_004524629.1:6715226-6727813 GCF_000260255.1 Octodon degus
AAAAAAAAAAAAAAGAAAGAAAAGAGGAGATTGTTAGAAATTAATTTCAGAACCCAAAGATAAAAAGCACTGACATTTTGGTGTTACCTACCAGCCCTCCTAAGAATCTCAGCTAATTTCTACTTTCTCTAGTTATCAGGACTTGTAAGTGCCCTTTCCCTTTTACCTTAACCTCAATTATATTATCTGTGTTTTATCCTTTTGTGTACTATGGTGGACAAAAATGGCATCTCATTTGCATTTCCCTACTGGTGAGGTTTAGTAACTCTCCATTTGTGGATAGAGTGTTCACATTTTTTTTTTAGCCTTGAATCTATTTCATTAACCAAAGAAAAAAATTAAGACCCATTGAACCTTAGTGACTTCTTATGATCCACTAACAAGCACAACTAGGGTATTGACCTTTATTTTTCTGAATTTCATTTTCACATCATCTACCTAGATTTATCTAAGGTTGCCATTTCCTATCTAAGGCTTTGTTGCAGCTCTTTATATAGTATAGATATCTATCAGTTCCCCCAAAGATTAAGCCTTCTTTGCCTTTGTTATGCTTTATTATGGCACATTTCATTAGAGAAATATATATATATATATTTGAGGAGTGTGTGTGTGTGTGTGTGTGTGTGTGTGTGTGTGTTTGGTTTTTTGAGAGGAGGTCTCACTATATAGCTCAGGTTGACCTTGAACCCCCAGAGATCATCCTGCCTGTCCTGAGTGTTGGGATTACAGACATTCATTACACTCAGCTAGTTGTAGTGTTTTTATACTCAAGTATGTCAACTACTTTTCATAAGCTTTAGCTTGCTTATGGAAGCCTTCATTAACTCAAGATTTTAAAAATATTCAGTTCATTCTTCAAATACTGATGTAACTTTTTATGATTAGGTATTAATTTCATCAAGATGATATGCAGTAGTTATCTGTATGTTTCCAAATCGATAGTGTGTTGTCTTGACTAAATTTTCCTTCCTTTTCTTTCCTCCCTCCCTCCCTCCCTCTCTCCCTTCCTCACTTTCTCTCGTTTTTTTTGAGCTGGGGTCTTACAGTGTTGCCTAGCTGGTGTTGAACTCCTGAACCCAAACAGTCCCTGCCCCACCCCCAGCCCTATAGATATCTGTCACTGCTAGCCTGTCCCAACATGCCTAGCTGGACCCAGAGTTCCTCAATCCTAAAGTTACCTGTAGCTGAGAGACTTGAAGGTAGTCTAAAGCAGGCCTGGATAGTCCTTTGAACAAGTGAAAACTTTTTTGGTCCTTTTTCTGCTTACCTACTCAGTGTACTTTTTATTTACTCTGAATGAGAATGTGATGGCATGTTTTGATTGCCTGCTTTTCCTCAGCCTCTTCTCACCTACTCAGTGTTTTTCATAGCATATTCCCAGGGTTCCTTGGGTGGGGGAGTACCATCTCTGCTTCATTTGTCACAACTTCATAGAGAGCTCTTATGTCCATTGACTTCTAGGTAAAGTTTGTGTGAACAAATATTTCAGCTATGGAAAGTGGTTAAGAGCATTCAATCGATCTTTTTTTCCCCTATAGGTCCTTCAGAAAAGTATGATCATTGGAGTGATTGAAGGTGGAGATGTGATGGAGGAGCGGCTGAGGTCGGCAAGAGAGACAGCCAAGCGGCCTGTCGGTGGCTTCCTCCTGGACGGCTTCCAAGGGAATCCGGCAACCCTGGAGACCAGGTTGCAGTTGCTGTCATCAGTCACTGCAGAGCTGCCAGAGGACAAACCAAGGCTAGTGTTGGGTTAGGGTGCAGGCTGGCCTTGTGGGGTGCAGGCTAGGCATGTTCAGCCCATGTGCCGAGTGCAGTCTGCATATGAGCGTGCCTTCTGATGTTCTGTTATGTCCTTTCTTAGCAGACTGTGAGGGAAGTTTGTATCAAGGCTGATACAAAATGCAGAGCAGAGGATAATTGTCATGTGTATTCATTTGTTGCTCCTAAGTAAGGACAACTGTTATGCTATTTCATCTCATACACCAAGTACGATGTTGTTTTTATTCATTATAACACAGTACTTGGCGGCAAGTTTGAGGCAAGTGAGGTTCTAGTTTAAATCAAGAAAGGATGAGGTCAGGGCTGGGGAACCTCACACAATGAGAATTATTCTAGTTAGAACTTTTCAGAAGTTCTTAGATTTGAAACAGGTCGTGAAATTGAGGGGATTGGCAGCACTGGTGGGCTGGTTCTTAGATGGCCATAGATTGCTCACCACATACTGGTAAGAAGAGATGATCTGAAGTTTCAAGGTAGAAATTCTGAGTTTCTAAATGCACTTGATGTCCTATTAAGCTACTGTTCTCTCTCTCTGTTTTTTTTTTAATTTTAAACACAAAAAATTTTCCAAACAAGATAATAGGAAGGTAACGATGGTTAATACATTGCATATTGTTACCTTTAAATTACTCAGAGTGGGCCGGGGAGATGGCGCAGTAGAATAAGCGCTTCCCTGGCAAGCACAAGGGTCTGAGTTCAATCCCCGGTTCCACCAAAAAAAAAAAAAAAAAAATTACTCAGAGTACAAGATATCAATATTTAAATGTCCAAACAATATTAGCACACATCTTTGTTTTCAATGAATTAAGAAAAATTAGTAGTATAACTAGTATTTATTTATTGCTTTTCCCTTCTTTTTTCCATTCTTCATCCCTGTCATCCTTTTGAAGTTCTTTCCCATTTTACAATATCTGTTGTATATTTTGTATCTTATTTACACTTTCAGGTTTGTTTTTTTTTTTTTAAATTTAGTACAGGGTCTCACTGTACAGATCCGACTCATAGTGATCCTCCTGTTTTCGGCCTCCCAAGCATTGGGATTACAGGTGTGTGCCACCATGTCCAGTCTCAGTGGCTGTCTCACTCATAGGGTCAGCAAGGCAAACCGGGGTCGAACCCCAGTCCCTGATGCAGTGTTTATATATGTGCATCTGGTTTATACTTCTGATTATGATCTCAAGTTGTATCCATTTACTATAAAAGTCTCCATTTTATCCTTTATGGCTGAGTAGTACTCCAGTATATAAAAACACCACATCTTTTTTTATCCATTCCTTGGTTGAAGATTTTTGGGGTTATTTCCAACATCTAACTGTGACACATTGTGCTTCTATAAACATGGGTGCACATATCACTGGGGTACAATGATTTTAATTCTTCTGGGAAGATACCCAGAAGGGGAATAGCTTTATCAAATGGGACCTACCTCCAATTCCACTTTTTGGAGGGATTGCCACACTGATTTCCACAGTGGCTGCACAGTGGTTACACTCCCAGCAACAGTGGAGGAGGATGCCTTTTCCCCCCTACCTCCTCCAGCATTCGTTATTGGTTGATTTCTTGATATAGTCATTCTTTGTGGAATGAGATGGCTTCTCTGTTGTTTTAATTTGTGTCTCTTGAATGCTAATGATGTTAAATATGTTTTCATATATTTATTTGTTGTTTCTATTTCATTTGACAAATATCTATTCATCTCTGATGCCCATTTTTGGATTGGGCTTTAAATTTGGGAGGCCACGTTTTTCTGAGTTCCTTATATGTTCGTTCGTTCTTTCTTTCTTTCTTTCTTTCTTTCTTTCTTTCTTTCTTTCTTTTTTTGTGGTACCGGGGATTGAACTCAGGACACTGTGCTTGCCAGGCAAGTGCTTATTGTACAGCTATCTCCCCGGCCCCTCCTTATATGTTCTCAGTAGTAATCTTTTGGCCGCGTGGTGAGAAGCTCTATATAGTCTGCACTAGCAGCCATGCCGTCTAAGGGCCCGCTGCAATCCATGCAGGTCTTCAGTTGGAAGAAGACAGCCACAGCCGTGGCACACTGCAAGCAGGGCAACGGCCTCATCAAGGTGAATGGGCATCCCCTGGAGATGATCAAGCCGTGCACGCTGCAGTATAAGTTACTGGAGACTGTTCTACTGCTGGGCAAGGAGCAGTTTGCTGGTGTTGACATCCATGTCCATGTGAAGGGTGGTGGTCATGTTGCCCAGATTTATGCTGTCCATCAGTCCATCTCCAAAGTTCTGGTGGCCTATTACCAGAAATACGTTGATGAGGCTCCCAAGAAAGAGATCGAAGATATTCTCATCCCAGTGTGACCAGACCCTGTTCGTAGCTGACCCCCATCACTGCAGATCCAAAAAGTTTGGAGGCCCTGGTGCCCATGCTCGTTACCAGAAATCCTACTGATAAGCTCACTATAAGAATCACCGTTGGCCTTTGTAATAAACATGGAATTTTGAGGTTGCAAGGACTATGTCTAAAAAAAAAAAAAAAAAAAATAGTAATTTTTTGTCTGGGGAACAGCCTGCAAACATTTTTTCCCATATTGTGTCTTATCTCTTCATGGTGTTAGTGGTTTCTCTTGTAGTGCAAAAGCTTTTTAATATGAGACCCCAGTTGTTGATTCTTTGCGATAATTCCTGTGCTATCTGGGTTTTATTCTTTGCCTACACCAGTGTCTTGAAGAATTTTACTACTCTGTCTTCCAGCAGATTTAGTATTTCTGTTTTAATACTTAGATCTTTGATCCATTTCAAATTTAGCTTCATGCATGTTGAAAGATAGGGGTCCAGTTTTTATCTTTAGCATCTGCTCAGCCAGTTTTTCCAGCACCATTTATTAAAGAGGCTTGCTTTCTTCCAGTTAGTGTGTTTAACACCTTTGTGAAAGTCAAGGTGGCTCTGTATATCTGGGGTTTTTGCATCTTCTGATCTGTTCCACTGATCTTTGAGTCTGTTTTGCTAGTACTATGTTATTTTTATCATAGTATGTTCGTAGTATAATTTCACGTCAAGGATTGTGATGTCCCCTGCCTTGGCTTTGTTGCCCAGAATTGCCTTTGCTATTCTAGGTTTCTTGTGGTTCCAAATGAATTTTAAAATTATTTTCTCTAGTCCTGTGATATATGCTGTTGGACTTACATTAAAAAGTTTTCGAAGTGTGGCCTTTTCCCACTGTATTGTTTCTTCCTTTCCAAGAGCAAGGGATATCTTTCCATTTTCTGACATCATCTTCAATCTCCTTTTTTAGAATACTGTAGTTTTCAATGTAGATCTATTCATAACTATCTTTTTTTTTGATACTATGGTGAAAGGTGTTGTATTCCTAATTTCCCTTGTGAGTTTGTTTTTTCTGTACAGTAAGGTAATTGATTTTTGACTATGTATCCAAGTATGCTACTGAATTTGCTTATTAAGTCTTGTAGTTTTGGGGCTGGGGAGATGGCTCAGTGGAATAAGTGCTTCCCTGGCAAGTACAAGGGCCTGAATTCAACCCCCTGTTCTAAGAAAAAAAAAAAAAAAAAAATTCTTGTAGTTTTCCAGTGAAATTTTGGAGGTCTCTGTGTAGAGCATTGTGCCATCTGTAAATAATGATAATTTAACCTCTTCCTTTCCTATTGTTATTCCTTTTATCTCTTTCTCTTGTCTGATTGCTCTGGCTGAAGTTTTTAGGACTATGTTGAATAAGAGTAGAGACAGTGGATATTCCTTGTCTTGTTCCTGATGTTAAAGAGAAGAAAGCTTTCAGTTTTTGTCCATTAAGTACAATATTGGCTGTTGGTTTGTCATAGATGACTTTTATCAGATTGAGATAAAGACTACCTGTTTCTATTGGGTTTTTATCATGCATGGGTGCTGGACTTTGTCAAAAGCTTTATCTGCCTCTATTGAGATGATTATATTTTGTCCTTGGCTCTATTAGTATGGTATATCACATTTATTGATTTACATATGTTGAACCATCCCTGCCTCCTTGGGATGAATCTTACTTTTTCATAATGAATTATCTTCTTGATGATTTATTGCATCTTTTTTTTCCACTTCCATTGATTTCTTTTTATTTTTTTATTTTAAAGAAGAAAAAAAAAACCCCAAGAAAACAGAAACAAAGCAACATAAAACAATAAAGATGGCACAGAATTTCAAAACAAGCATAGAAATTTAACAATGGTTGTTATATTACATACTGTTTTCATCAGATTTCTTTTCATGAGTGCTAACCACAAGCCTGTCTTCTATATCATTGGCTTACCTTGCTGTGGCTACTTTGAGTGAAAATTTTGTATTCCTGGATATCTGCTTGAATCTGCCCTATGTATTCCATTTTTTTCCTATGTTGAATATTCATGGCTTCCATAATTTTCTTAAGCTCCTCTATTTTTTGTCTGTATCTGCTCTAGAGTTACTAAGCATGATTTTCATTATGGACAACATCTCTGTAGTTATCTGAGAAATTATTTCTGATTTGATTTTTTTTTCCTAGAGCCTCATCCAATTACTTTGTTGTTACTACTGCAAAGAGGTGAGATAGGTGGCTTTCAGATTGTCCCACCTCATTGCCCCCTGAGTTTTCCTTTGGTGTATAGATGTCTAGGGTTAGATGTTATTTAAGTGTCTTCTTTTTTTTTTAGTCTGATTCCTGGATTAATGCTTGTACATTGCCTATGCTGGGTTACTTTATTGCTAATACTTAAAACTCTTGGGAAATGACTACTTCAGTGAGGTATCTTCCAGATATAACTGGCATTTGGGTTTTGAATCTGTTGCAAGATCCTATCTCTTCAGTTTGTTGGGGAGGCGTAGTTGCTGCCTGTTTGACCCAACCCGTTTCTTTGGCATTGTGCCATAGTATTTTTTGTGACCCTTAGTCACAGTCTTAGAATACCAAGAGGAACAGCATTTTAGAATAATGACGTCACTGTGGACTAGAGTAGTACTTTAGCAATGACAGCATCAAACAGCCTTAGAAAATGACATATTGAGTTAACCATTAACTTGTTACCTTTAACTATATGAACTAGATTTGTGATTATATAATAAAATCTAAACAAACGAGAAAATTATGTGCAATATATATACTTAATATGTGAATTTTGCCCTCAGGAGTTGTCTTGGTTACTCTTCTCTCATCACTGGGACAAAATACCTGATACCCTACTTTAAGGAAGGAAAGGTTTATTTAGCTCACAGTTAGTGGAGGTTTCAGTCCATACTCAGCCGGCTCCAAGGTAGAGTGGCACAGAGGGCAGCCATTCCTGGCGGTAGAAAACAGCAAAGAGCAAAGAGAAGGGTGGCGGCTAAGGTAGTACAGGCAAGCCTTTCCCCTCCTTACATTGTAATGCAGAGTACCCACATCAGGGTGGGAATAGCACTCACACCTGTATTCAGAGCATTCGATCCAGAATTAATCACAAACTCTAGAAGCCACACCATGACTACATGAGGCTTTAGGGGGGACAACTAGACACAAACCCTAACAGGAGTTAAATTTTAAAATGGGTCAGGGAGAAAATAGAAAAGTCAAAGAGGATATTAGAAGTAAAGCTGGAGGACAACAGGGAATCACCATTCCACCATCTTCAGAATGCCCCTTCCTGATCTCTCTCTCTCTCTCTCTCTCTCTCTCTCTCTCTCTCTCTCCCTCCCTCCCTCCCTCCCTCCCTCCCCCTTTCTTCCTCTCTATAGGAGAATCTGGAGGTTATTATGTTAAAACACACAAATATTACAGGATCTCACCCATATATGGGATCTTAAAATCTTGATCTCATTAAAGTAGAGTACGGTGGTGGTTATCAGAGCCTGGGGCAATTAGGGAAAGGTGGGGATTGGAAGATGTTAGTCAAAGACACATAATTATAATTTGGAAGAAAATGTTTAACAGATCTGTTGTTCAGCTCGGTGACCATAGTTAATGATGACATATTGTATTAAAAATACAAAAAATAAAAGATATTTACATGATAATTTGTTAATTAGCTAGATGTAGCCATCTTACAGGATATATATTTCTAAACATGCTATACATGACAAGCTCATATAGTTTAATTTGTCAGTTTTTTTTAAAAAACAACAAAAAACAGTGTAGTCTTTTATCCCACTTGATGTAATACACTGTTTCCCTGAAAAAAATAGTAGCAAGTTTGACTATGGTGTGCTGCTTTAGACTCCTTACAGGCGATTGCAATTTTCATGTTTTTAATAAGCCAGGTATGACGTACAATAAAGAACATGAATGATAAAGCTCAGCGCAGTCTTACATGTGAACATACGTATGTGAAGACCACCCAGAACAGAGTATTTTCCTCACCCCACCATTCTTGTTCCCTCAGTTTTAAACTTGTTTTTTGTGTTCATTACACCCACTCCTGTGCCTGTGTCATTCTGGTACAGATAACAACTCAGCACTAGTATTTGTAGTCATTTTTCTAGACTTTTATGTTAAGTGCTCACAGATGTCTGTTACTGAATGTGAAAGCTGGGATTGTTTTTCTTTCTGTGAGTGCAGGAATGCCAGCTTCACTTGGAGAGGAGTTGTAAAACATTACATGACTTGAAGGGAACTGTAGTCAGGAAAACTGGCATGTATTTATGGGTTCTGCTTATTTAATATTACATAAGCCTTTTGTGAACTTCTTTTAGAAATCAAAGAGTATGTAAGCTTTTCTCTTTAGTTTATGAAAAGGACTATGGGTAAGAAAGCAAACATTAAAAAATAGTTCTAGGCAGCCAGTCTTGAGCCCTATATTTTGTTTTTGTGGCCAATTCTGGTTGAGAATTATTAAAACTCCCAGAATGCTTTACTCATTACCTTTGAAAACACCATTTTATCTCATAGTACAGACTTTTTATTAATGGATTTTTTAAAAAATCCAGCTAGATTCTTAGATTCTTAGATTCTTTGGCCAGAGTTGAAATTCAGAGAGCAAGGGCTGCTTATGAATGAACCTGCAAAGTATAGACAGAATGTCTTTCTTGAACCAATTATTAAAAAACTATATATGTGGGCAAAATACAGTTAAAATAAGGAAATTATTCGACAGAAAAGTGAAGCGTACAACTTTGCCCTAACAGGCATCTGTTTAGTACATAGATTGACTATAAAGTTCATGTCACTGTTCTTATTGTTACTTTCACAGGCTCATTTGTGGTGTCAGCCGGCCAGAGGAAGTGCTTGAGTGTGTTGAAAGAGGCGTGGATGTATTTGAGAGTTTTTTTCCCTATCTAGTGACAGAGCGGGGATGTGCTTTGACATTCAACTTTGATTACCAGCCGAATCCTGAAGAGACATGTAGGTCTTTTGAAGTTAATCTCTGTCTTACAATTAAGTTTTTTCTATTTCCTATTAATTTTGGCCCGAGTCACAAGACAAAAATATGTGAACATAAAGCTAGTCTTTTATAAAGTTTTATCTTTGTGTCTTATCTGTATGCCCCCGTATGTTGGCACATAAAACTAGGCACTTAATACTATAAATACAGCTCATCAATATTAGGATGTGAGTTTGTAGTGAGCAAAAACAAGACCTCTTCTGTTAGCAGCATGAAAGCAGAACAGAGTACATTATGATGAAAACCTAAGAAGAACGCCTTTGAACTGCTTTGTAAAGGTTAATTTGTTTTTTCACAGAAGAGTTTTTGTTTGCTTTTTGCAAATCCCATGCAATTAAATTACAGAGACTCACCATCATCTGATCCTTGTGTTGCTTTTACTTTTTGGGGTTCTTTTGCACACTGAGATGTGAAAACTTTTTCCTCTGCTAATATTGCTTTGAAACACTGCCATTTTCTTTTATCATTTAGCTATTTAGAAGTCAAGGCAAGCTCTTTCAGAGTCTAACACTCAGCTGGCAGTGGAAAAGGACCCAGGACGTAGGCTGTGGCAACAGCGCCTTGAAGTAGTTCTAGAAAGTGTGGCCACCCCAGCCTGCCCTCTGGCTCCACAGAGGGGCTTTTCCTTTCTTGTTTCTGTGTTGCTTTGAAGTGTTCCTCAACCACTTCCAACATTAAATCTGAATAGGACCCTGGACTCCTTTAAAGATTTTTATTCCCCACAGGTGATATAAATTTCATTCAGAAGATGTCGCAGTTTTTAAAAGCAATTTAGGCATTAATCTAAATCATTTTATTTCTGGAAATAAAATAAATCAGGTTGATCAAGTTCTTATACATAGGAGGTCAATTTTACTGTCCTTTTAGACAGACCAGAACATAATGTATGTGGATAGGCAAGCCATTAACACTTTATACATTTTCATGACTTCATTTACAAACTAAATTATGTCCACCAGGACAGTGATAACTATTAGTCATTCAGTGCCATGAATATGCAAAGCTCCAAGAAGAACCTGATACCAAGTTCTCAGGAATGAACAAATTCCATTTTGGCTAGAGAAAACCGACTTTGTTCATGATTAGGAAAACTGAAAATGTTTGAACATTTTTATCAAAGAATTATTGATCATTATATGATGTGTATGTATGTTGTAAGTCTTTTGCCAGTTACATAGTTAAAATTCTAAAGTAAATTGCCAGCATTTTCACCAAATGACAAGAGTTTTTCAAAATGTCAGGGTTTTATTATGTTTTCCTACATCAACACATAAATTCACAAGAACAACCTCTGTGCTCAGTGTTCAGACCACTTCTCTGCTGCCTTTGATGAGGACAAAGGGCCATGTACCTGCTGTCATCCGGCCATTGCTGAGATTGTTATCATTGATGTGCCTACCTTTGGCAGTTCTAGAAATGTTCTTCCGTGAGGCAAGGGAGCAACTCAAGTTCTTGGTAATTTGCATTCTCTGGAGTCATAGAGTCTCCATACAGAATACATAAATTGAAACGATATTCTGCTTCAATCTACTTGGAGTCAAAGCCTGATTTATTTGCATGTACATTATGAGAAGGCCTAGCAGTGACCCAGAACACATATGTGCACACACACTGTACTCTTAAAAATCGTTCCTTGATGCTAAGATTATACATTAAAATAATTGTAACCATAATTTGTTTAGCCATTGTTGATTATCTTAAATCATTTTGATGCTGGAGATAAATACATCTGTGTCCATCTGGGAGCAGATTGGTATTTTTATTTTCTTGTGCTTTCCTTAGGATAAACTTTTAAGAGTGTAATTACAGAGTCAAAGGACATGAAATAATAATTGAAATTCTTCAACTGCCTACTCCTTATCTCATCTTCATTCAAGACTTTATGTTTGTGCTTCAGTACTACAACAAAATGGAATACAAGAAGAAGTAAAATGCGAGGATCAAATAAAGAAAATTAAAACAACTGATTGTAACCAAAATGTGACATCATTTGAAATTAATCTGAAGGAAAAAAAGTAAGACTTTTTTTCAAGTTCGGAGTTTGATTTCTGACTTTTTAAATTTTAGTCTGTTTTAAAAGTTTATGTAACTGTTCTCTTTTCAGTTTATGACTTCATAAAATATTTATAGTTGGATATCACTTAGGCCTTCTCAAATTTGGTTGCAGAAAAACTTTTGTTCTGCAGATGAGTTTGTGTGCTTTGTCAGAAAGCTAAGGTTAGATAACCATCACTTTAGAAAAGCTGTCAGAGAGATTAGACAGACCCAGTGTTTAGTGCCTTTTACTTTTCTTGATTACTTTAAATAATAACAGAGTGAAATAAGGATTTCCAGATACAGCACAATTTGTAAATTTTAAGAAATTTAAGTCATCTTTGCTATATACAGGTTATAAATTTTAACTAAAATATTTGCCTCAAGAGAGAATAAACTAACAGGGCCAGGGAGATAACTCAGCAGTCTTAAGCGCCTGCCTGGCGAGTGCAAGGACCAGGGTTCAATCCCTGGTACTGCATGCCGTGCCAGCCCTGGAACATTGGGTGTGCATGGTGGTACACGCCTGTAATCCCAGCTTTGCGGAGGCTGAGACAGGAGGATTACAATGGGTCCAAGCTGCATAGCAAGACCCTGTATCAAATTTAAAAAAGAAAAAAAAATTTTTTAAAAAGAATGAACCAAAGTATCTTGTAATTTTGCATTTGGCTGAGAGTGGTAATAATAACTACTAGTAGGTGGTTTTTCTGTGAATTTGGTACATTCTCTTTAGTTCTAGGTTGTTGGTTTTTCTGAAGGGATTTTCTAGGGATTCTAAGTTACTTTTTTTTTTTAAGTTATAAAATAGACTGCAAAACTTATAAAAGAATGGAAATCTAGTTCTTATTTATTTCCTTTTGGGACAGCTTAGTATTATGTCCGAAATGGTAAAATTAATTCATTTAACTTCTTGAAAAGTAGCCAAGACTCCTGTTTTTAAAATGTCAGCATGATATAAATGGTTGCTATTAAATTCTCTTTACATTGTAGATTTAATTGAAAATTGGATTATGCTTACTACCAGTGCTCAACTTGAAATTTTGGGGACTTAGAGATAAATTCTGACATTGCTCTTGACTGTAGTGTTGGCCAAGTCATTTAATTTCTCTTTAATAGCTGATAGAAGGTAACCTCTATATAAATTGATGCAGGTGTGCCCAGCAGCATTCAAGCACTTCTGCTATATTAAATCATTTCATCCCTGCAACCACTCTGGGAGGTAGGCTATTAATACCTTTGGCTCATGGTTGAGAGAAAAAGACACAGGAACATGTTCAGTGACTTGCCCACGTGAGTTATAGTGCTGGCTCTCAAACTCTGGCAGAGTAGCCCAAAACCTTCCCTCTAAATCTGTACAGTCTAGGGGATGGGGAGCTGGCTCAGTGGAATAAGCACTTGCCTGGCAAGTGCAGTGGCCTGAGTTTGATCCCTGCTTTCACAAAAAATA
>NW_004524629.1:6727913-6729787 GCF_000260255.1 Octodon degus
AAAAATAAATAAATAAATAAATAAATAAATAAATAAATAAATCTCTACAGTCTTCATCTGTAAAATAATCATAAAAATGGCCATTTCCAAGAGTAGATGCAGAAATGAAATAAGACAGTACATGTGAAGGTGCTTTGTGAACCACAACAATCCATGGAAATAGAAGGTTGTACTGTAGCATGTCTTCTGATACCACTGTATTTCTGGTAGCAAGTGGGAGAGAAGTGTCAGAACAGGATCTCTGAACATTATTTGCTCTTACAGGGTGACTAATAATATTCAACATGAGTGAGTGACTGCATTTTTTTTGCCCCCAGCCTTGAAGATTACATGTCAGAGGAAAACTCCCTCGTCTTTCTGATTTCATTGTGTTCTTGGTTAACTTTTATCTATGTTGCCATCTTCAGCAGGTGCCAACACAAAAATTTACTGTTGATGTTATTAACTATTGGTCACCTCACCAGAAGCCTAGGGTGTGGATTGCCTATGTTCTTCATTTTCTGAAATGTTGTGTGACCCCCCCCTTCCAGGTACAAGGATGACTTTAGGCCCCTGGTGAGCAAGTGTTCCTGTTACTGCTGCAAGAATCACACTCGTGCATACATCCACCACCTGCTGGTGACCAACGAGCTGCTGGCCGGGGTCCTGCTTATGATGCACAACTTCGAACACTACTTTGGATTCTTTTACTCCATCCGGGAAGCACTAAAAAGTGACAAATTGGCACAGCTAAAAGAGCTCATTCGAAGGCAAACATCTTGAGAACCGGCAGAGACAAATCTGACTCTGCATTGAGCATGTACCGTGATTCTAACGTGGGAAGAAGTGAAAAAGAAATGATCTTTATTTTTTTGTTGATTTGATTTTTTTTTTTTTTTTTTACACAGAGTCTTGATATGCAGCCTAGGCTGGCCTCAAACTCATAGCAATCTTCTTGCCTCAGCCTCCTAGTTCTGGGATTGCAGGCATACACTACCATGCCTGGCATGATCTTAGCTTTAAACATTTATATTTAAGGATAAAAACCTGCTAAAATAAAGAACTGCTCTTTAAAACTGCCTTCATGATAGTGAAGAGATGTCTTCTAAGAGTTAAGTATCCTTGCCAAATTTAGTGATTCTTGCCTGTAATTTTAGTATTTAGGAGGCAGAGACAGGATTAAGGCCTACCTGGGGAATTTAGTGAGTGTGTCCCAAAGTAAAAAGGGCTGGTGAAGTAGCTCAGTGGTATGCTTCCTTGCCTAGAATGCACAAGGCTGTGTTTGATCCTTAGTGCCATACCAAAAAAAAAAAAAAATCAGAATTACAATAAAGCAAGAGAAGATGTCAATGGCATAGATTGATAAGAAAGTTGAACCTTTAAAAGAAATTCCTGTAAAGAATTTAGAAGGGAGGGGATGCTTAGAAGAGGTGAGATTATAGGGACCACTGAAAGATGAATTGAGACTTGTGGGGGACCTGTTAGCTGGAGAAGGAAACTGGCTAGTTTGATCATTTTCTTTAATTTTGGCCCTTATACTCTCAGGAGCCTCTCTTGTACTTTTGTCTTGAGTGATTGTACCCAGGTAGTGCAGTCACTCAAAAGGGCTCATGAGCTTTCACCACACTTGCGTCTTCCTGTGGGCCTCACACAGCACTCCTGTGATCAGATGGCTAGGTCACACCTTCATTTGACCACTTGGTCTGTTGGGGACCTGTCTTCCTAGAGCCAGTGTGCTTACCCATTAGGAGCCCAGTGGGTGCGCAGCTACTTTTATCTAGTTGCACGAATCCACTGTGATCTGCCCTCCAGGGTCATAAACAATCTAAGCATGTAATAACTGCAGCCCTCTCTCTTGTGGAGGTTCATTGTCACGTGTCCACATGGATGAGCCC
>NW_004524629.1:6730142-6751461 GCF_000260255.1 Octodon degus
GTCCTGAGCCTGAGCATTCTTTCTAGGGTCACCGTTGATCATATATTGTTCTGCTGTTACCAAAGGAGTGACATTTTTGTTGATAGTATGGCAGGGAATTTTTATTTTCTTTGTACTTTTATATTTGTCAACTATTAAATAGGGAATATGTAGTTTTTATAAAAATAACAACAAAACCAAAATGATGCCCCCTTTTTAAAATATGTGTAAGAAATACATCTGTTTTATACTCCCGTTATATTTTGCTGCTTTTCAAAATTTAGTGGGCATTGCTAAACATTGTTTCTAGTTACTCTATGCCTGTTGTATTTTTATGTGTTAGAAGCCCATCTTTGTTTCTCTTCAGTATATAATTTTGGCATGAATCACAGTGGAAATCAGAGTTTCTGTTCTCAAGGATCTGGTTGTCCTAAAATGTATTGTTTTGTGTTCGTGTTCATATTCTTGTTCAATGCTAAAACCCGTTATTGAAGAAATATCAGTATATATTCCAGAGCCCATAAAAGATTGTGTTTTATTTATGTCCAAAATACCAAAATGTTGAAATTCTGTTCAGTGTTGTTTACTTTCCTGGTTCTTTTTCTTATTAGCACATTTGAAAGATGTTTTTAAATGCAATGAATCTATTAAAGATAATAACCAATAAACAGTTTTAATTTTAAAAATCACTGTATATTGCTTTCTGTAAATGTAAGTCTGTTAAACAAAATATTAAATTTCCATGGTACTAAGAATGTTCTAGAGATTTTTTTATTGGAAAAAAATATTTTTAAAAAATACAGGACAGGGAATATAGCTCAGCAGCACAAGTGCCTGCCTGGCAAGCACAAGATACTATTAAAAAAAAAAACCAAAACAACAATGTGTAGTCCTTATTTTAACAATGTTTACACTACATGCAGAATCCATAGTAGAGATATTTAAAGATATATATTATGAAGATTCCCTTACCTGTCCCAAGTTGTATAAGTAGCAACTGTAAGGCGTGCTTATACATAATAAAAGTAATATTCATAATTTCTGAAACATGTTAATGTTCTAGCCAACTTAGTAAATTGCTTTCCACACATATCATTGACCCTTAGAGCATGATTGTGAGGTATTAATACTGTTATTCTTACATTAAGAACAAGTTTCAGTAAGTCTGGGTTAGTTTCCCTGAAGGTCTACCAAAAAGTTTAGAAAAGTGGAATATGTTGCCTAAGGGTTTATCTAGCCCTTCTCAGGTCCTAGGTTAGACTATAGCTCCATCTGAATAAAACTCAACAAGTTAGTCTTTGAACTAAGTAGATTCTTACTTATTTTGACTTGCTCCTGGATTGAAGGGGCAGAGAAAATCAAAGGCTGACTGTAGAGGGTGTTAAAATGTAATCAGGGCCGGGGAGATGGCTCAATAGAATAAGCGCTTCCCTGGCAAGTGCAAGGGCCTGAGTTCAATCCTGGGTTCCGCCAAAAAAAAAAAAAAAAGATAAAATGTAATCAAATATAAAATACATGGACAATTATATGAAGAGATTTATTAGGTTGGCTAATAGGATCAGAGGTGTATCAAAACTGGATGTCTACATGGGAGAGCAGAGAACCCAGTAGCAGCTGAAGGTCAAAGGCATGGAATCACTGTAGGGTAACTCAAGGCAGTCTGCACTGGAAAGCTAGAGAAACTGTGGACCAGTGTCTGTAGGCAGTGGTGAAGATTGGTGCTCTTCCCTCAAAATGAGGGTCACATTTCCTTACTTCCTCTTTTATTCTGTCTAGAATCAGGCCTCTTGGTAACACCCACATCCAGAGTTGGTCTTTTGTCCTCAGTTTTGCTGGCTCATGCACAGAAATGCTGGGAACATTACCAATCTACTAGGAGGTTCTTGCTCGAGTTAAGTTACTGCATCACAGTCAACAGAGAGGGCTGATGCTGTGCTAGGGAACAGCTGACACTGGCTCATATAGTATGCAGCACCATGCTGGCACCTGTAGATGCTCACCATTGTCAGTCCATGACCCTAATCCCCGCTCCCCAACCCAGCTGGGAGCTAACCATACCCTGAATAGTGTTGAAAGAGTTTGAGCATTTTGAGTACTATGAAAAACTCCGGTAATCGATGAGTCTGTGGTACCTCACATATCTTGGGGAAGGGATATTTTGTTATTTAGAATCAAGGGGAAATATCTTTAAAAGCCAAGAAATTGTATAATTAAGACATTTTAATAAAAATTTCAAACAAAGGTCATCAGAGGGTCAAGGCTAGATTGTGAAGCACCTATCTTATCAGGGATTTTTAATTATTTTCTCTATAGAGGCAGCTAAGCAAGAAACCATAGAGTTAAATGATTATCCTGTGCCTTCCTGATTAGAGGCAGGCTGCTCTCTGCAGTTTGATTAGGCTTGCTTGTACTTATGGGCTTATGGCTTATTAAAACTGACAGTGCTGTGTAGAGCAGGGAGCCTGGAAGGTTAAACTCACATGCTGAGGCAGCCACCTGCAAGGCTCTGCCTTTACCTAAAGGTTTGGTGTAATTGGCATTCATTAATAAACCTTTTAATATCTTCCTTTCCACCTTCATATCGCTTTCTTATTGTACACATTGGCTCTCTATTTTTCTACATTTGATTCTCAGGTTTATGACCATAAATCCCAAACAATGGGCAAAGAATAAAACAAGATTGGTGTAAGCAATCCCTAGGTTCTCATGTATCATGCCATAACAGTACTGGTTACGCCTGTGGTCCTGGTGTGATTACTAATGACACTCCTGCCCCTCATTCTCAGATGTGCCCTAGTTTGGACAAGTTATATGGTCACCCTAATGGAAGTGGTGAGATGATCAAGCTAGAGAGCAGGTGCCCCATCTAAACAGTACAGCTGCGACAGACATCTAGCTAATTACTGCTGTGGGTCCAGTGCTATCAAATAGTCCAGACTCTTTCAAGAGACGCCAAATCTGGGTCTTCACAAATTGTAAATGTTGGATCAATTTTTAAAAACTATCCTGCTAGCCAAACAAAATATAAGGGTTCCTTCTTTGTAACCTCTGGCTTAAAATCTAGAGGAAAGGCTTTGGTATCTTTACCAGTTAAAAATTTCTCAGCACCTGGTCAAAATACACATAAGATATACCAGTAGTTTCTAGTTCCCACAGCCATTTACAGATTCTCACATTAAGAGTTCTCTATGGTGTCCCATCTCCATTGCATGATCCCCAGATAAATCCCAGAACCTTTCTCAGTCTGCCAGAGGGAAGGTATTCAACCTATTTTATGGATGAGAAATTTTCGACCTGGAGAAGAAAGACCAGCAGTTGGTTGTTTCATCTCCTCCCAGAGTAAGGAGTGTCTTACTCTGTTGAGACTGCTTTTAACAAATACCACAAATTCAATGGGCTATGAACAACAAACATTTCTCACAGTTCTGAAACCTAGAAGTCTGACAGCAGGATGTCAACATAGTTGGGTCTGGGTGAGGGACTTTTTCTGGGTTGTAAACTGTCATGTTCTTGTCCCTTCACCTAGTAGAAAGAGGGCTAGAACATTCGATTCTCCTATTTATAAGGACACTGACCTCACTGACCGGTGCTTCCCCTATCTGACATAAATTATTCTCAAAGGTCGCAACTCCAGATACCATCATGTCAGAGGTTAGGATTTCAACGTAAGTGTTCCTAACAAAGAGTTTAAACATATATGCATCTTTCTTATCATGTTGGCCCTTTTGCATCTCACCTGTATTTTCTGCTGGATCTGTGATCTTGCAGGATTTACCATCAGTTTCCAGCACTCACTCTCCAGTGACCCTTTCTGCACTGACTGAACCTGCTGCTGCAAGGACATCACGTTCCTACTGCACTGTCCAGCCTTAGTCCTGGCTGGCCCAGTGAGATCTCAATTACTTTTCGCCGAGCAAATGGATCTTCTCAGAGTACGCAGCTGAGGCATTATCCAGATATTTGCAGCCAAGTGCTGGCTAGAAGTGACTTAGCAGTATGTGGCTGTATGTTTTGTCAGTGGTTTTATCTCACTTTATGATAGGTAAGCTCCTAGTGACCTTGCACATTATTAATTTTTTTTTTTCTGTTACTGGGTTCCATCTCCCATTAACATCTTTTAATGCTGACCTCAAAGCAGTTTCCCTTGCTCTGACAAGAGGAACTCAGAGTGAAAGTCTCTTTTGTTCGCACTCCTCACAATTCACTTTGAGACCAGGCTGAAGTTGCCACAGAGTTCAAACAACCCCATGCTCCACCAGTATGAATCGCAGGGATTAGCCCCTTGCTGCCCCGGCTCACAATGTTCACTTCTTTCTCTGAACTGTTCTCCCCTGCTGTCTGCTCCTTTGTCTGTGAAACACATTTTCCCTTATTATCACCTTGTTTCCTGCCTGCTTTGGATGGCTTCGGCTTGGCTCTTTAACAAAATCAAGATGTTGCCATTAAAGGTCTTCTTTTTCTTAACAGCTCAGAGTCACTTCCTTTTATTTAGTCCTTGTTCCCATTCCTCCCAAACCACATAATAATCTCTGTTTCAAATAAAAGTTTTATAGCCATTTCATAACCACTTCTTTAGAGTTGTTATCAAAAAGGCACAAGAGGAGGAGATAAAAGTAAGGGGCAAAAAAGCAAGGTGAAGGGGTGAGGAATACTCTAATAACTGAAAAATAGACAAGCTTCTTCTGGATATGTCAGTGAAGAAATGAGGTAAGTTTCACACTGAAGTCTGAACACTGCAAGCTTGGTGGTCTGATGAAGTTTTTCTTTAATTTTTATGGATGGATGGGAAGGTAATCTCCCCTCTGAGGATCTGTTCTCCTTCCAAATACTTAAAATATTGTCTTAGAACTCCCCCAGCATCATTTATATTGCTCATAAACCCTTTTATAGAATCCAATTACATGATAGATATGAGTTTTTCAAATCACATCCCCCAAAGCTAAAATATTTATCCACATTTTCTAGCAGTTTTCCATTCCCACTGATTTATTTTTCAGTTTAACAAATTTAAATAACATTTCCATCACAATTCCATTTAATGTTCTCCATAATGCTGGCTGAAAAAAAATACAAATAATACAAATATACTCAGTTTCCACATAGTAATTATACATCAAAAGAGAAGAGAGCAGCAACAGAGTATGTTCAGTTTCTTCTTTCATATTCCTTATCTGATTTTATTTAAACTCTTCTACTTCATGTTGTTTTGTAGAAAGTCCCTTGCATTCATGTAGGGAAAATCAGCTCTACTTTATTTTTTCCATTTGACTAGCTATTACCACAAAAGTAATATGTCAAAAATCAAGTTTACTCTCTATCCTTTAATCAAACTAGTTCTCCATTTCAACTTTCTGGCCTGATTGAGCAGCACCTATCTTCTCGTCAAATCCAGCAGGAAAAGTTATTCCTTAGATGAGCAATGCAAAACATAGAAGGCCTAAGTACAATATATTGCAAAGAGATGTCATCAAGACTTGATGGTTGGCTCACAAGATGCAATTATGACATAGCTCTAGGAAGACTGCCACCCATCCTGCCATCATCCTTTCCCTGTCATCTCCAACTTCTCCTTCCTCCTTCTATGGGTTCACTATTCACTGCTACTAAACTAGGCACTCCTAAATACTTCCATGGAGATTCTCCATTACTAGCAACCTTCAGTGTCTCCCCAGTGTCACTGAGGAGAAGCTGGCAGCCTGAATTTCTATACCTGCCATAATTTGACCTCTTCCATTTGCCATGAGCTTTCCCGCTTGTCCTGGTGGTTATGTACAAATCCTGTTCATTTTTCAGAGTCCAGCCCAATATCCAAATCTCTCATCCAAATCTTGCTTTTCTAGAACACTAGACTCAGGAGGGACTTCTAATTTGGCTTTTCTTGTTTTAAAGGGATTAACAACCAGCACTCTGGGCATTTGGCTTTCAATTCTGTGGGTCTTCACTTCCCAGCCATCTGTCAGCAATATAGGGAAAGAAAATTCCTCAATATTTTTCCTGTTTTTTTTTTTCTTGTTTGTTTTTTGCTAGCATCTCCAAGTTTCCCACCTTCAAGATGTTCCCAATTTGTAATATATTTCTTCACTGAAATAACTAATGGGGGAATGTGTGTTTGCTTCCTTCTCTCTGCATGTCTGCAGCGTGTTCACAGCTCCTCCATCTTTAGCACATTGCTTGTACCATTTCTCTTTTCATTGTATTTCTTCAACACTTTCTGTGATGTAGTACTTCACCTACTTTATTACTCATGGCAAACTTCTGAGGTTAGTATAATCTTTTTCAGTTTACAGAGGAGAAACTGAGGCTCAGAGAAATGACTTACTTAAGAATATACAATGCATAAAATTAATTAAAAAAAAAAAAGAGGGGCCGGGGAGATAGATCAGTAGAATAAGCACTTCCTTAGCAAGTGCCAGGGCCTGAGTTCAATCCTGGTTCTGAAAAAAAACAAAAACAAACAAACAAACAAAAAAAAAGAATATACAATACAGGGAAAGGATGCAAAATTTTAACTCAGTATTGTGACTCAGAAGCCCAGAATCTTCCCATTTTATTCACTGATCTCCTGAGATTATATTTCTCCTGCAAAGGCTGGGGGTAGGTGGAAACTTGTACCAAGCCCTACTTGTGTGCTCACCTCTCCTGGAATACCAAGACTGCTCTCTGAGCTAAACCCATCTAGGATACTATATAGTACTGGTAGATCAGGATGACTTGGTAGCTTTTCCCTTTTTCTTTTTCAGTCCCAAAAATCTGAACTGCACTGTAATTACAGAGCTTTAGAGAGACCCAGAGATGGTAATTCTGTTTTGGTCAAAGCTCATACATTTACATATAAATGAAAAGCAAAAGAACATTTACATTGTAGAAAGGGGAAAAATAGCTAGTCTTTCTCCTTGTCAGGAAGAAGCTTCTTAGTGACACATAGAACATGATTTTAGAAGCGGGAGAAATATTATGGCTTATCTACCTCATTGTACTGTGGCAGCACTAGGCCCCCACAGTGAAACTAACCCAAGGTCTGACAGGAAAGGGGAAGCAAGGCCAGAAGGAGGGTTTAGGTTTCCTTTCTCAGCCTCTGCCCTTCTCTATGTTCCTAGCTTTTGTTCTGCCTCTGAAGAGGGAAGACCCACCCTGGACATGGGTAGCACCAACTAATAGGCTCTAGTAACCTAGATGGAATAAAAGGGGAAACAAGAAGTCTTTGTTTTTCTTCTTTAGAGGAGCTCTGGCCCTTTCTATTGCTTTTGGATGTTCACCTTCAGACTTTCAGCACAGACTCTTCAGCCTTCCATTCAGACCTTCTGGCTTTCTGCTGTAGACTCACAGTGGACTCTGCAGTGAATTCTAGGCCTTTTTACTTACTCTATATTCAGTATTTCTCACAACACTGGAGTTGGAATGACCTTGAAAAATCGCAGAGTAAAAAGAGGTGGTTCTCATTGGAGGTCAGAAGACAGTATAACTATTTCCCAAGGGACATTGGCAGTTCTGTATTTTTTTGAATATCAACTCATATAATTCTTCCAACATTCTTGTACAGATCCAATAGGAGCAGACTACAAAACACTAGTGAGAAAAGTAAAAGAAAAACATAACACGCAGCCAAAGGTGGTGTCACAAGTCATAAATTGGCAAGGTACAATTCTACTAGCAGTCCAGATGTCGGCATATGGTGGCACAACTATCTGCTGGCTACTGCCACTGCTGTCTGCCAACATCTGATGCTGGCTTGAGTTGGATGCCACAGATGGACCCTGTTGGGTTCTGATCTCTGCTGCTCATATTTGTTGGCTGCTGGTCTCTGGAGCTCTTTTTTTTAATGTATTTAGGACAGAATCTACAGGGTCTCAGTACATAGATCAGACTTGTGGTGATTCTCCTGTTTTCAGCCTCCTAAGTGTTGGGGTTACAGGCGCGCCCCACCACACCTAGTCTCAGGCAAGTCTCTGTGCACCCTGGGGGTGGGGCCAGCATAGGGATTGAAACCCAGCCACTGTGCTCTGCCTAAGCAGGTGCTTTAGTCCACTGAGCTATCTGGCCGGCCTTCTGCAGCTCTTTAAAGTTAACAGCCCCTAGTGTTTATCTGCTCTGCTCAGACCACTCAGAAATCCTGAACAGATTTGCAGGACCTTTGGAGCCCATATTACCCAAGAAATAAGTCACAAACAGGCTTACAAGACCAACAAAGCAACTCTTTTACAGGACCTGTGCTGTAGAAAAGGGTTTCACCACATTGGAGGGAACCCTCCTATACTAACCTGAGAAGAGTGTGTGTAGGGGGGGGAGTGCTGCTTATATTGCAGCTTCAGGCCCAAGAATGGTCCAAAGGTAGGCCTGCAATTGGCTCAAATTTGGTCCTATGATTAGTCCAAGGCAGGCCTGTGATGGGTGTAAATGGGTTTCAGAACATCCCACAGCTGTCATGGCCAGGACTGGGGGTGGGAGGAGGTTGTATGAACTGTTTGATTGACAGCGGCTGCATCTCTGGAAAATGGACAGGCCTGAAACCAGGGAATCTTTGCCACAGCTAGCTGTGTCCTGGTTCAGGATGGTTAGGGATGTTAATCAAGGGTCCAGATTCCTCCCTCCATGATTTTAGCGATATTAAGACTCTCCGCACACCTTTAAAAGAGGCAGCAGTAGCATCTGAAGTGATGGGAGCAGGAAGCAGCACTGACCTGAGCTGCACTCATGTCAGAGTGCCTCGAGGACAGTGACTACTACATACTGGGGAGGACACCAAGGCAAGTAGCTCTGGGCCTGGGGTGGGGGAGGGGTGGTCAGGAGAAGCAAATGAAAGCAGAGAGGAGGAGCATGGCAGCTGCCAGCCAATCCACACCCGCTCCTGCTGGCTCTGGGAAAGCGAGTCAGCCTCTTCTCTGTCTCAGTGGTATCTATTAAAAATATGCCCAACATTATTCTAACCATCTGAAAAACATTCATCCCTTAACCTTTACAACTTCCTATGAAGTGGCTATTCTTACTATCCACGCTTCTTATATATAGTAGTGGAGGCATAGGAAAGCCCAGGTCACTGTATTAGTAATGGTTCACTAAAGGAACACATTCAGTAGAAAACATATACATGTTTATAGAAAGGTTTTACTAGGTAAGCCTAGAGGATTGGAAGTGGGAGAGTCTCCATGGCTGCCAGTGGAATCAGGGGTGGAAGAATGCAAATGGCCATCTAGGTGCTGGTGAGGCAGAGGGCCCGGTCAGAAGTCAAAGGCCTGGAGCTCGCCACAGAGTGCAGTCTGAGTCTGTCAGAGAGCCTCATCGTGTATTGGGAAGCTGAAGAGTCTATGCTGGAAACCTGGAGGCAATGGCCAAGACTGGAGCTGCCCTAAAGAAGCAAAGGGAGGTCTTCCTTCTTCCTCTTCTTATTCCATCCGGATTATAAACCTACTGATTGGTGCCACCCACATACCAGGTAAGTCTTTTCTCCTCAGGTTTCGGCTTACATGTCAGTTCCTCTACAGAGTTTTTCTCATCTGCTAGGCAGTTCTTACTTAAGTTAGGTTGACATATCACAATGAACAATCACACAGTGTTCACATAGAGGTCACAGGTTTTTTAAAATGGCCATTTCATACTGTTAACCTCAATAATATTTGTGGAATGAGTGACCTCTTTATTCCACAAACACATGCTGCTTTTTACTATGCCCCATATTTTTGGCATGGTGAAAATTCAAAGGTGAAAATGTCGGTGTTTTGCTTCTGAGATTATAGCTTGGTGGAGGTAAAACATTTCATTACAAAGTAGCATAGCAATGAATTTACCCACGAGATACACAACGTATCGTGCTATGAAAGTATAAAAGACCTTCTTATCAAGTTATCTAAACTAAAATAAGGTTGATGTATGTAGATCTACTTTCAGGGAGAATGGGGAAAAAAGTTGGCCTAGTAATTTTTAAAAGGATATGCACAGTTAATTTACTGAGAAAAGAATATTTCAGGCCACAAATGAGGTGGCCTAGGAATTCCTCCCAAGTTTTACTGTCCTTTTCACAGTGCCATGTTGCCTTTGGCTATCCTTGTCATTCATCCTGTTACAATTTGCTTAAAGTGTCCAGGCTAGGTGAGTGACACAAAAGCAAGGAGTAATGTTTCTGATAAAACAGAACCCAGACCTCTATGGTGCAACATCTGAAATAAGGAGATCCACCACATGGGATGGCTCTCTGGCCACAGTAGCCCTGCTCTCCTAGCTCCCTTTGGATCTCATAGTTGGCTTAGTGCTGTTGCCATATGCCTAGCTTCGCCCCCGCAGGAGACTTGGGCTCAGGTCACTGGAAACACTTGTTGCATTCCCTGAAAGCAGTGATAATCTCCCTTTCTCTCTCTCTCTCTCTGTCTCTTTTCAATTTCTGTACCTGAGTAGATCCACCATCTTTGTAAAAAAAAAACAAAAAACAAAAAACCTCTCAGCCAAGGGGTAATGTAGGGTGGCATAAGTTTCGCCTGCAGCCAGTTCTGCTTCAAAGCACTTTTATAACTTCCCATGGAATCAGAAGTGATTGGCATAATAGCAGCTAATCCTAATTCCATTATCTCATTTCCAGTGAATTCCATGAAAAAGACCCTCTCTGTTCTTTAACAGTCACATTAACCAGCAAGTAGGGGCTATTTTCTTAGCATCAACCAATCAGCTCAAGGCCAATCTTATGTCTTCAGCATTCCTCCTCTTCTCCTTTTCCTTTTGCTCTTCCTACTCCTCCTCTTTTTTTTTAGTCAGGGTCTTACTATCTCTTGCACATTCTTAACTTCTCTCATGCTACCACCACTGGATTATTTTGAATCAAATCCCAGCCACCTTATAATTTCATTCATAAAAATTTCAATATATATTTCTAAAAGATAAGGGTTTTCTTTAAAAATTTAAACACAGCATTATTATTTCAGGACTGATGAGCCTTCCCTAAAATTACATATCCAGATATATTTACATTTCCTTCATTACCTACCTATATGTGGCTTATTTGAAATAGCATCCACGTAGGTATTGAACACTTTAAATGCAGCAAGTCTGAATGATACACTGAAAATATAAAACAGACAATGTATTTCAAATAATCGATACAAAAGAAGATGAAATTTTTTTTACTTTGATTATGTTTCAAAGAGACAACATTCTAGCATATCTAATATAGAAAACCTCACTAGCTGTCTGCCCTTAATAGCAGAACCTTGACTTTTCAGCAAGGCAATGTGGCTAGCCAAAAGGAATTCCCAGACTCTCTTGCAAGTCAGACAGTCACATGAACCATTCTAGGCATGGAGATAGCAACAGAAATCCTTAAATAGGCCATTTTTTTTTTTTTTTTTTTTACAAGGTCAAAGCCCTGTTAGAAGAAAATGTTTCACCTTATAGAATTCTCTCGCTGCCTATTAACTTACTTGATTTTCTTTCTTTTTTTAAAAAATTGTTTTAATTTTTTATTTATTTATGTGTGTGTGTGTGTGTGTGTGTGGCCAGCTCAGCCCACCAGGGGGCGGGGCTGGCTGGCATGTGGTGCTGGGGGATTGAACCACGGTCCCTGTGCTTTGCTAAGTTTGTTCTAAGTAGGTGCTTTAGACCACTGAGCCATCTCACCAGCCCAACTTACTTGATTTTCATAGTAATTAAACAAACCTTTGGAAGATTCTCTCAAGCTACTGAAGTAAGTAAAAGCTATTCATTTTATGAGGATATTACATCATCAATAATAAAGCCATTGAACAAAAAAATTAGTCTCATATAAACATAAACTTAGATATCTTAAATAAAATTCTCTCTCTCCCTCCCTATTCCTAACCAAAATCCAAGATAAATTGACTGTAGGAATGTAAAATGATTTTATATCTAAAAATTTAATCTATTTTAATAGAAAAGTATGATCAATTTAACTATAACAAAAGAAAAGCACACTTGAGAAATATGTATTCATTTTCATACTCATTTATTCAATAAAAATCAAGCTTGCAGAGTAAATATTGGAAGCAGAGAGTTGCTATTTTGTATATAAGGTGTACCCTTTGTAGACAGCATCTGAGTAGAGGGAGGGAAGGAAGAAAGGAAGCCTATCTTGTTACTATCTGGGGAATAGCTTAAAGATATAAAGTTCGATATATGAGTGTATAGTTGGGTTGAATGGGAGAATTAGAAACGTCATACCACAGCGATATATGTGAACTGATGTCTATAGCAGCATAATTTGTAATAGCTAAATCCTGGAAACAACCCAAATGTCCATCAAGTAAGGAACAGGTAAAAAAGATGTAGTATTTTTATATAATGGAGTACTATTCAGCCATAAAGAAAGATAAGCTGGAGACTTTTATAAGTAAATGGATATAACTTGAGGCCATACTCGTAAGTGAAATAAATCAGTATTTCTAAACATCATATTGTCACCCTCATTTGAGAAACTGAAGGAGTAAAGAAGGTCTAAAATGTATAATAGATACTGTGAAATGGGAAAAAATTGTTTAAAAAGAAAAAGGAACTATGATATGGGAAAGGGGAAAGGAAGGAGGAGAAAAAGCAAGTTAGTTATCCTTTTAGTGTCTCTTAGTTCATAGGAAAAGGTTTGTGCTAATATTGATGGGAGAATTTTTATGCACATATTTTGTTCTCTGAGTAACTCCTTCAAAGATAATAATGTGTAGTGCATGAACTATTGCTATTCTCTTATTATGTTGCTATGAAATTTTGTTTTACCTTTTTTCCATAAAATAAAAAAGTATGTGTAGTGGTTTTCAATTCATAAGCAAACAATTAAACTCAGTGCCTGCAGATACAAAGATGCAGTCAGCTGTCAAAAGATATTAGAAATCTCACAGAAAATTAATGATGAAACTTTATTAAACTATATTTCCACTTGTGCACAATAGTCTAGATAGTGAAATGTGATGAGAAAATATGTTACAAAAATTACAAAGAAGTTACAAAACAGATTCTATTTTCAGTCAATATATTTGACTACACTATAGGACACTCCACAAACTACATGAAATAATTAGACTTTGGAGGTTGCCAGATATAAGAAGAATATAATAAAAAAATCAGTTGTATTTTTGTATACCAGTCATAGACAATAATGATATCAACAACAACAACAAGTGTCCAGATATAAGTCATACTGGGAGGCTAGCAAATTAAATACAGATGTTCCTCAATGTTTAATGGAATAGCATCCAATAAATTCATTGTAATTTAAAGATGTAAGTTGAAAATGTGTTCAATGCACATAATCTACCAAACATTATAGCTTAGTGACACAGTATACTGTAGACTATTGGTTGCTTACCATCAGTTGTATGGTTGGCTACAAATTGCAGCTCACTGCCACTGCCCAGTATCTCAGGAAAATGCTATACTATATATTGCTAGCCCAGGCAGGAAAAGATCAAAACCTAAATACAAAATATTATGTCTACAGAATACATATCACTTTTACACCATCGTGAAACTGAAAAACCATAAGTAGAATAATTGAGCTTGGATACTGTCTATTCTTAACAACTTAAAAGATTGGAAAGAATATGGAAAAACTGAGACTTCTGCATATTAGCTATGGGAAAGGAATTGAATGCAATGACTTTGAAAAATAATTTGATACTATCTACTACTTATAGTAGAACTTATATAAATATTTCTGCTGGTAATTCTAATTGTAGGTTCATAGCTTAGAAAAAATTCAACACACATACTCAAGAATATATTTTCAAAAATATTCACTGTAGCATTTCAAAACAATCAAAATTTAATAACAGTCTATGAATATCAACAGAAGAACGGTATGTTTATATAGCCTTTAAAATGAGTGAACAAAACGCACATCTATCAATTTCTGTGGAAAAAGGCTGTCTCAGAGAATGGTGCCTCACATACATTTTGGAAACAAAATCTAATGCTATATGGATACATGAATATGCAACAAAACATAAAATATTGTGAGAACAGTAAACATTTAATGCAAGATAGTGATTCCTTCTGGGCATGGAAGGAGGAAAATGATATAAAGAGGATTACTTTAACTGTTTTTATCATGCATCCTTTCTTGTAAATTATCTGAAATGAATATATAAAGAAATACCAATGTTTACTAAAGCCAATGGGTAGAGATATTATTCTTTAAAGTATTCTGACTGTTTGATATATTTTGTATTTTCCAAAATGAAATATATTTTGTATTTTCCAAAATGAAATAAAGAAGGTGACATTTTTAGCCTAACAAACCACACAGACTTGAAACATTTAGTGTTTCTGCCAGCTCAGTGTCTGACCTCTGGCCTCTTAGTTCTTTATCTCCTATTTGGGAATTAATATGTAGTTACAGCTGTGTAGTCAGGGAGGCAGCACAACACAAAACCAAGTATTGTTTTTCTTTCTTTCTTTTCTTTTTGGAGGCAAGATCTCATCATACAGCTCAGTCTGTTATTGAGCTCATATGTAACCCGGGCTGACCTTGAACTTGTGACAGTTCTCCTACCTTAGGGCTAGGCTTACAGATGTGTACCACCCTGCCTGGGCCAACTACTATTTTTGTTTTCTCTATATTTATTTTATTCTGTCAGGCGTTAAAACTTACATTCTGATTTTTATTCCCATTATGTTTCTCATCAATTGATATTATTAAACAAATAATCAAAACCTTTGAAATGTCTCCTACATTTCTTTAGGGTGAAACCTTATAACAGTTGGAAGGTGATGAGTAGGGTGCAAATAAGGGTGGGGTGGAGTTACCAGGTATTCTTTTGTTTTGTTCTTGATTGAGAGGATCTACTCCTCTTCCTGTAGTTTGGTTACTGTATTCTGTCTTTATCACTAGCTGGTATCCCAAAACTACTCTCTCTTTTTTCCTATAGCATAATTTAATTTATTGTAATTTGAGAGAGCATGTCCCTGCTTCCTATTCTACTCTACGTAGAGCAACTTTACCGATCTCACAGAAGCTTTGGTCCCTTGCCTCCCTTTACAAATCTTGAGCAAGCCCTACACTTATTGCTCTCTTTTCTCTCGGTCTTCTCGACAGTTTTGTCTGTACAATATTATAAAAAATGAAATTAATCAGTTAAGAGGACAGTCATCTCATGAAGTCCTCCCACTTCCTTGGCCTCTCCATTCTCTGTATGTGGGTGGGGTTAGGACGATTCTTGATTTAAAAAAACAAAACAAAACAGTGCTTCTGCTTGAAGATCCCATAACAATTCTTTTCTGTCCAGTTTCTACTCAAATGTCCAATCTTTGATATTTTCAGGCAACATAACTATAATTAAGCACATAGTGCACTTTTATTTATGTATGAATCTTGCTGTCTATTTATATTTTCTTAATACATTTTCATCTGTATAAAGTAGACCTGACAGAGATTATTGTCCTCACTTTACTCCTGAGGAAGCTGATGCCAGAGAGAGATTCATTCTTTAGAGTTTGTGGTCTAAAGAAGATGTACTGTAATCAATGTTGATAGAAGCAGTACAGTTGGGAAGTGGAAATCTCCAGCCAGCAGAGGTCATAGAAACTGCCAGTTCCCTATAGAAGGACTTTTGTCACTAGGCTTCCCTCAAGGAAGTCTTTAGAGACAGCTGGTAGGTAGGTTGGCTTGGTACAGTTCACTCCAATACATGAACAGTCAGTATTTTAGTTCAATAAAAGCAGAGTCTGTGAGAAGAACCCAGGAGGATGTCACTAATCCTAGAAGGAGGCAGGAGACAACTGAGGTGAGGATGAGGCCAGTGGGAGGGGGAGGGAGAGTGACAGAGAGGGAAAAGGTGTGAAATCATTTGCCCCCAATTTATCTTTATGAAAAGTTGGTATGGGAAAATCCTAACTTGAAAATGAGATAAAGAAGTAATTATTTGCATCACAAATTAACTCTTCACTTCAAAAGATTATTTACCACAGGTGTGACTTTGTGAAGTGAGACTTCAGAAAAGAATATGACTTGGGAGAAGTGGGAGATTTAAACAATAAGCATACTGGTTATAATATAATAGGAAATAATTCCAGTGATAAAAGGAAAGATAGATAATGAAAGAGGTGGCTGTACAGGGAGCTCTCTGCAGAGCCCAGGCTTTGAAAGGGACTTGAACAAAAGGGAGAGGGAGGGGATTATAGATAAGGTTGAACACAAGAGACTATCATGAACCTTCAAGAACAGAATAAAGGAGGATAAAGTCAGGAGTGAGCTGAGCCTTCGAAAAAGTGCTAAAAAGCTGCTGTACTTAGAGTAAGGAGAAACCCAAACACAGCTACTGCCTTTTGAATTTCAGTGGCAACAGAAATAGTTCTTAGCATTCCTACTGTTTACTTTGCTTCTGTTTTCTCAAAGATGTTAAAAAAATTTTTTTAAAATGTATTAGGTTGTTGCTGTGTAGACAGTTCAGACTTGTGGTGATCCTCCTGCTTTGAGCCTCCCCAAAGCTGGGATTACAGGCATGCACCCCTACTCCTGGACTCTGGCAGGCTCAGCCCACTCTGGTGGTGAGGATGGCAAGACATGTGATGCCGGGGATTGAGCCATGGTCCCCCCTGCATTTGCCTAATCTTGCCTAAGCAGGCACTTCAGTCCACTGAGCTATCTTACCAGCCCATGAGAGAGATTTTTTTTAACAAGAAGGGGTAATAGTATTTCTTTTAGACACTATATTTGCATAGGAGGCATATATCAATATTAAGGAAATATATATCAATATGGGAAAGTGACAGGATCCTTTTATCCTGGTCACCAAAGAGAAGTTAAGACTTAGGAGTTCTCAGGACAAATTTGACAGAAAGTGGTGGGGAGCAGAAACAGGAAAGACAAAGCCAGGAGTATACTAATGTATACCCTCCCCTCCTTTCTCATTCTGCTCAAATTTTAGATAGTTCTTCTAAAATGTTTTAATCTCCTGGAATGAGTGCATTTCTTATGAAACAATAGATGGAACTCAATTTTGTCTTTCTCAGGGGACGTGGGAAAATGAAAGCTATAGGATGTAGGAGCTGGAACACAAGAAAGGGATGCAAGGACATGTCACCTTCCATTTTGGAAGGCAAATGAGGCCTTATGTAGGCAAAACAGAAAGAAAACATGAAACCCCTCAAAGTGGACTTGAGTCTCTAGAGCCACAGAAATTGAATGGTAGGGACTTGCAATGCTGTGAAGTGCAGAGAGGGTTCTCAGGGTTGTATCAATAATCTATTGGGAATTACAGTAAATGGTAGGGATGCCTGAGGACTAAAGGCTGGGGAACAGCATTTTCACAAAGGGGACCAGATTAGATTCCACCAACCAGAGTGGGGGAAGTAAGGCTTGATATGCATGCCACCGAAAGTGACTATATTAAGGCTAAGCCATTGATGGTATTCCACTTACCTTGCCACTGTGATTTAAACATGGTTAATGAGCCACAAGGGAATACTGCTTGGAATTTCAGGTAAAGATATGCCATAAGACAAGGAGTGATTCTGCTGTATAGGCACTTTCATTTAGGACATGACTCCTGGAATTATTCCATCCATACCTTCTACTCCAAGATATGGGGGTGGGCAGCTCAAGAGTAGAGCGATCCTCCCAGGTTGGCAGTCAGAAGTGAAAGGAAGATCTTGAACCCATGATAACATCATTAAATCACTGCATCTGCCAGCCTGAAGTTCACATAACTTACAGATTTATTCATATGTGATGACAAATCTAATTGCTAAGACAAATTGAGTCAGGTTTTCCTGTTATGTGAGTCAAAGAGATTCTAACTGATTCAATGGTATGTTTTGATTTGACATACATTTCACATACTTTTTTAAAAATTATTTTTATTGATCAGATTTCTCATTGCTGGGACAAAATACTTGACATCCATAATTTAAGGGAGAGAAGGTATATTTTGGCTTTCAGTTTTAGTTTTAGTTTTTAGTCCATAGTTGACCAACACCAAGGCAGAGACAGGCCTAAGAGCTTAGTAGAGGAAAAGGGCTCAATTCGTGGCAGTTGGGAAGCAAAGCAGGTTGCAAAGAGCAAATAAGGGGTCAAGATCTCCAAGATCTCCAAGGTCATGCCTTTGTAATCTACCCAGATTCACACAGAAGTGTGCTTTACTAATCTCTAAAGCCAATCAAGTTGGCGATCAAGATCAACTATTGGCACAAGCTTGTAATGCTCACACTCTCCGTCCAGTCTGGGAAACTTAGTAACTTAGAGAGATTCTGTCTTAAAAATAAGTAAAGGGAGTGGGAATATAACCCAGGGCAAAGGCCCTGGACTTGCCAATCTGCAGTACTGTAAACAAAACAAAACAAAACAACAACAACAAAAAAAAAACCATAACATTTTCCTTGATACGGAAGTAACTTCTAGGCCAGATAATAATAGCCCTTAAGTGTGTTTCTGTGTGGATGGCTGAAGAGAAGTGGTAGCATGTGCCAGTCCTACAAATATGGTTCTAGCTTTGAGGAGTGCTACAGGCCACACTGATTTATCATTAACATGACAACATTCCCTTTAATGTCTTCTTTCATTTGAAGATAATTCAAATCTTGAAGGAAGTCTAAGATATTAAATATAAGAATTAAGATTCAAAGTGATTTAGCAAAAGAAAAATAAATTAAAAAAAAACAGTGATTTAGCAAACTGAAATGATGGCTAGAATAAAAAGAACAAGTTGAATACATGTCAAATATAAGACAAAACATTGGCTCAAAACTCAAGGGATGGGAGATTGATTTAGTAGAACTCGAATGGAAAGCAACTGAGAATTTTAGTAGTGTGCACGTAGGACTGGCTTTCAGCCAAAGAGAAATATTACCAAGGAGTTGGATTCTAGAGATAACTGCTTTTAATATTTGATCAAAATAGATATTAAAAGCCTGGCTCACAAACTAAAAGGCAGGAAAGGGCCACATCAAATCCAGGGTTCATTCTGGGCTCCTCTGAAGCACTTGTTAGAACTGGATCAGGGTTCTTCTTCTCCTCCTCTGCCCCATTTTCCTCTATCCAGACAGATGTTTAAACTGTTCACCATATAACTCCAGTATACTTTGTGCACATGGATCTCCAACTCAGAGTTTGTATTTGCTAGGGACTCCAAAGAGCATCATGGTCCTGCTGTAAGAGTGGGACAATGTTGACCCCAAATAGTAAATGTAGTATTGGCCTAAGTGGGACTCACAATGGGTCATTTCCTTAGTCATGAACATGTACATTCCCATTTGTAGTTGGAGTGGACATACGTAGTAGTTTGGCAGAAGCATCCCTTGTTTGCTTGAATTATGGATTGTCTCAGTTACTTTTTACTCGTTTATGGGACAAAATACTTCAGTCCATACTTGACTGGCTCCAAGGCAGAGTAGCACACTGCAGAGGGCAGCAGTTCATGGCAACAGAAAACAGCAAAGCAAGGGGAGGAGATGCAGCTGCAGCATCTAATAAGCCTTTCTCCCTTCCTTCCACACTGACTGTGAAAACCAGAGCTCCTCCAAGGAAGTGGCTGCAGTGATGAAGATCAGACCTCCTCTGGGAAGTGGTGCAGCTGAGATCCTTCCTCAGTCCCTTTCTATACCGTTTTTGTGCTGAGTCACTCTAGGGTGGGCCCTCCACCCCTAGGGCATGGCATCGGAACAGATCCAGCCAAGCTTCCAACTTCTCAAGTTGACACAATGTATCAACCATCACATGGATGGAGAATGAGAGTAGTAAAGAAGGCCAAGTGTGAGCTTCTGAAACTTCCCCACAAACCAAGAAAATAAACAGAAGAGGGGGAGAATGACAGCGATTAGTGTGATTTTTTTTCAGGTGTGATGCACTCATGATGATATTCATCAATCCACAATCTCGTCCCTATAGGAACCTGGGGAATGACAGTGGACTGTCATACAACCAACCAAGAAGTAGCCCTCATTGCTGCTGTGCCAGATGTGATGTCTTTCCATAGCAGATTAGCATGGCTTTGAGTATGCAGAATGAAAACATTATTTGGAGTGTTTATGTGTTCATTTCCATCCTTATCAGTAACATATTTAACTGAGAAGCATAAAAGTTTGCATTTACAGTCTTCCTCAGAGCTAGACAGATTCTTCTATCTGTTGGCATAATATTGCTCAAAGGGCTCTTGCTATATTTATGACATCTTGTAAATCAGGCCCAATTAACAAGAGTTAATTGAAAGTCAAGTACATTGAAAGCCTTGGTTAGGCACACGTACTGCAAAGGTTGGGAGATAATGAACACTGAAGATCAAGAGACTTGCCATGTCAGTAACATTTTTAGAGGTCCTGTGGACTGAGGTATTCTGAGGTCTGCCCTTTAAAATAGACTACAAATTAATTTAACTTGTATTTCATATTACTAGGAAAGAGTCACAAAACCGAATCAGTCTCTTCTGGTTGTAACAGTGGCACATTTTACATTTAAATATGTATCTCTACCCACATACCAGGTGAAGTCAAATTTTACTAGCTTTAGAAAGAGCTCTGCAGCAGGACCAGGTTGCAGTGTAAGATGCTTTGTGGGTTGGGTCATACGATATGGTGAAACCTATGGTGTAAAAGATATTATTGATAGGGACAATGCTCTGTAGATTTCATGGCAAGCATCTATAGGAAACCCAAATAAACCTCTAGGACTTCAAAGCTAGGCAAGCTATGTGTGGCAAAGAACTAGGGAAGTATCTCCAGTTGTCATACTGGTTCCTGGCAGAAACAGAACACTTGACTTTGGAATATCAAATGTTCAGGCAGCCAGAACTGTTCACCATAAGTTCTAACACCCTCACTTATGAAGTCAGCAGGCCCACAACAACTGCAAGGAAAGTTTTGGTATCTGGGATCAGCCATTAGAAGAGCCAAGACAGACCCGGAGCGCAGGCCGGCGAGTGAGTGAGACGACCCAGGCCGCGGGATCCTGAACAGACCCGGAGCGCAGGCCCTGCGAGTGAGTGAGACGACCCAGGCCGCGGGATCCTGAACAGACCCGGAGCGCAGGCCCGGCGAGTGAGTGAGACGACCAGGGCCGCGGGATCCTGAACAGACCCGGAGCGCAGGCCCGGCAAGTGAGTGAGACTTTCCGGGCCCAGGGATCCTCTTTTGACCTAGGCTGCAGGCCCAGCAGGGAACCCTTCAGCAGAACTCCCTGCAAGGAGGCTAGAGGCAAGACCCACCCAGCGGATTCAGGAGCAGAACATCTTGCCAGAGTGACACAAAGGGTTCAACTCTAATACCTGCAGCAGAAAGAAGTGGAGCTCAGCAGCCAGAACCAAACAACACCCACCTGGAGGAATCCAAACTTCATAGATCCAGACCTAGTGCTAAGGTAATAACTCTATCTAAGCTCTACACCAAAGGTCAGAAGACAGGTATACAAAATGACAAAGAGAAG
>NW_004524629.1:6752881-6816248 GCF_000260255.1 Octodon degus
ACCTATGTTATTTGCTTATTATTTCTTGCCTATGTCTTATAAAATGAGAAACTATTTTGGCAATAACAACACACAATGTACTAACAAAAAAAAAAAAAAAAAAAGAAGAGCCAAGAGTGCACGTAGTCTATCACTTTTACACTGATGCCTCACTTTTCTCACACTTAGAACTCATGGAAAAAGGGGGAAAGCTATTTGGTTTGCGGATAGGTAAAATCAGAGCCAAAATATAGATTATTGCTACCTGACAAGTGAAGTCCCACTCAGAGATGTTCCAGCAAGAGAGGGATAAGAACAGTTCTTTTTAATGGATAAAACCATTAAGAGATGTGAGAAGACTGTATGTCACTTGCAGGCATCAGGTAATAAGCAGTTACTCTACATGATCCAGGAAATAGTCTTATCTGATTAATGTCAGCCAATTTCTTTCAGAGCTGGAACAATAGATACATTAATGAACTAACAAGTAAGCTGTGGATTCTCCATCCTAACAAGGCTAGGATGACCTTTATAACTAGAAGTTCTTCTACATATTGGGGACAGTAAAGAATTCCTCTCTTTCCAGTTTTGATGGCAGAGGGATAAGTATAACAACTATGGCTGAGAAGTGATGGCAAGGATATGAGCTATGTACATATCCTAACAACCTGAGTTTTCATGGCTAAGGTTGGTGGAATTATTGCCACTGCTGAATATCCAGGCTGCCAAGAAAAATAACAGCAACAATAACAACAATAACAAAAATACCAGCATTGAGCTCTTTATATGGCTCCATTCCTTGGAGACCAACTTCTTAATGATTTTTTTTTTTAACAATAGGCCTTTTTTTACCTTATGATTCATCTTTAAGGAATTTGACCCAGATTGCAGTATGGATTAACTTAACATGCTTATATGTCTTTAGGCATTAAGTATGAATGTAATGTTCGATCCATTAAAATGAGCTCCTTACGAACACTGAAGCAGACTAAAGTAACTGCTTATATCAATGAAACAGTGGCTCTGTGCACAAGACTGTGTTTTATCGGCTCCTAGCATATATCACACTTCCCAGAAGTACATAGTCTAGTGGGCTATCAAATGTCTTTTGGAATGTACACTTAGGTGTCATCTTGGATATCATATTTTCTGATGATGAGGTACTAGCTTCTAGTCAACAGTATGCACTGTAAATTAATGAGACTGCTTTATATGTGATGAATCATATCAACAAAATATATAGATATGAAAAACAAACTCTCTCATATCTCTTTTTTTCTTCTTGAGGTGGGAGTGGAGAATATTTCTGGGAATGATACCACTAAGCTACACTCCCAACCTTTTAATTTTTTGAGGTAGGTTCTCGTTAAGCTGTTTAGGTTGGACTCAAAACACAATTCTCCTGCCTCTGCCTACCAAGAAACTGAAATTACAGAATTGTTCCACCACTAGGTCTCGGTCTCTCTCTCTCTCTCTCTCTCTCTCTCTCTCTCTCTCTCTCTGTCTCTGTCTCTGTCTCTCTCCGGAAACAGGGTCTTTCTATGCCTTCAGGCTGGCCTTGAACTCATTACTTAGTCCAGGGTGGCCTCAAACTCCTGGTAATCTTCTAGCCCTAGCTTCTTGTGTGCTGGGATTACAGGTGTGCACCACCACACCTGGCCAACTCTCTTTTTATAAGGGCACTAATCACATCAAAGCCTCATTCTTATGACTGAATTTAATTTTGATTATCTCCTTATAGATTCCATCTCCCAAAAAATAAATTTGGGGTTTGGGCTTCAACATATGAATTTGAGGGGGACACAGTGGAATCCATAGTAGAATATCTCTTCTTCCTGCTCCAGCTAGCTGTTAATCTACTGTCTCTATAGGTTTGTCTTTGAGGAATTTAATATAAAAGAGATGCATGGACTTTTGTGTTTTGTTTCTTTCTCTTATCATAAGTTCATATTTTTGCATGTGAATATCCACTCACCCCACTATTTATTTAAAGGGTTTTCTGCTCTCTACAAATTGGTTTTGTTGAAAATCAGATGACTATAAATAAAAAGATTTCTAGACTCTTAATTCTATGCAACTGATCTACCTTATGCTAATTCCACACTGTTTTGATAATTGTAGTTTTATAGTAGCATCATTGAAATTAGTGAGTAAGCCTTCACTAATTCCATTCTTCTCAACTTTACAAGTCACTAATTTTCCTTCCTTGTTTATGGATTTAATTACTTTAGATATTTTTAAAAATCATTTTGTTTATTTTTAAGTCTCTTTTTTCCATATAAATTTTATAATCTGCTTGTCAGGGTTTCTCTCTCTCTCTCTCTCTCTCTCTCTCTCTCTCTCTCCCTCTTCCTCTTCCTCTTCCTCTTCTTCTTTTTGCAGGAGGAGTCTGCTGAAATTCTATCTAGCCCTCAGGAAGACTGTAAATGTAAACTTTTATGCTTCTCAATTAAATGTTATTTATCTTAATATATTGAGTATTCTAATCCAGGAACATGGAAGTTAGATGACCCTATTTTTTATTTGCTAATTTATTTTTATGATTTATGTTTTTCATTGAGATAAAATTCATGCAAGGTAGATTAACAATTTTAAAGTAAAGAATTCAATGAGATTTAGTGGATTCATAATGTTGTGCAACAACTGTGTCTATCTAGTTTCAAAAGATGTTTAATTTTTATTTTTATTTTTTGGCAGACCGGGGATTGAACTCAGACCCTTGTGCTTGCTAGGCAAGCATTTATTCTACTGAGCTATCTCCCTGGACCCTCAAAAGATGTTTATTGCCATAAAAGAAACCTGTGTTCCTTGAAGCAGTTATTCCCTATTCTCCTTTCTTCTCATTCTTGGAAACCACCAATCTTCTCTCTATTATCCATGGGTTTATCTATGCTGGGTTATCCATATAAAAGAAATCATACACTATTTGATCTTTATCACTGGCTTTCTTTATTGGCCTCATGGCTTTTTTTTTTGGTGGAACCGGGGATTGAACTCAGGCCCTTGCGCTTGCCAGGCAAGTGCTTATTCCACTGAGCCATCTCCCCGGCCCGGCCTCATGTCTTTAAGGTTCATCTATGGTGTAGAATGTGTCAGTGTTGTATTCTTTTTTCTGAATGAGTGATATTCCACTGTATGGATATACCACAGTTTGTTTATCCATTCACCCACTGATGAACATTTGTATGCTTTCCATCTTTTGGATATTCTGAATAATATTGCTATAAATGTTTGTATATAAGTATTTGTTTAAATACCTGCCTTAATTCAAAGGGAACCTAAGCAGGAAATGAATTTCTGGGTAATATATTAATGTTATACTTAACTTTTTTTTGTTAAATATACTCATTCTTAAAAAAAGAAATATATCTTCTTGGAGAAAAGAATCCTATTAAGCTATAAGCTATGAATTTTTTTTAAAGGGAAACATCAAGTTTAATTTAAAGAAAAAACCACTAGACACTGTTAGCAGGAATGACAGAGCAAACCAACTCCTGAAAAAGTTCAGCACCTTTGTGAATATGTGTAGTAGAAAGCTAAAAGAAAAACAAAATGCTACTTAACTTAAAATGTTACAAGGTTTTTGCAAATCAACTCATTTCACTGGTGAATACATCCCCTGTTATCAAATATGTGTGCAGCCTTGTCCCCTGAATGTCTGGTGCAGTTAAACAGCCCAGTATTGCCACACAGGAAAAAATTTCCATTTCAGCCAACTCTTAGTGGAGGGGCAACTAGCACAACACCGTCTCCCCGGACAAACAGCATTGGGATATTTCGTTTTGTTGATTTGTATATCTCCTGATATGTCTCTTCATCAATTTCTATAGTGGTCACAGTTTCTTCCACATCTCCCAATATCATGTTTAAATGCTGATCATAAGCGTGGAATCTGCCTCGAAGCTCTCGGTCATTCCTCATTTTCACATAGATCCGCTCATCCAGGCTGAGTCTGATGAGATCCAGAGGCTCCTCTACGGTGTTGGTGGTTTGTTGCTGGTCCACATCATCCGCCATCTTTCAAACCCTCTATAAGCTATGATTTTTACTCATTTATAATTTCTCATGCCAGGAGACCAATGGGCAACTGATGAAGCAGCTTGCTAAAGTAATTGGAGAAGTAGAGAGATTGTTATACAATGAAGACATGGATACATGTAGTACTTGGTGGTCTGCTGAGGTGTTTCTTTATATTCCTTTGTCTAAACTTGATGATAAAAATGCAGTGAGTTTGTGAAAGTCACTATGCCCTTCAAGGCTATTCCATTAGGTTAGTCACTGTGATGGTTACTTTTAGGTGTTAACTTGACTGGATTGAGATATATCCAGACAGCTGGTAAAGCATTATTTCTGGTTGTATCTGTGAAGGTGTTTCTGGAAGTGAGTGACATTTGAATTAGTGGACTAAGGTATATCTGATCTCACCCAGTATAGGTGAATACTATCCAACTGGCTGATGGCCTAGATGGGACAAAAAGGCAGAAGAAACAGAAATTGGACATCAGCATTCCAGGATCACTAGTCTTCAGACTCTACAACTTGCTTCAGTGGCCTCCAATTTCTCAGACCTTTGGCCTAGAACTAAAAGTTCTAGCTTCAGTTTCTTTGATTCTCATACCTGCATATTTGAAGTGACATATGCCTCTGGCTTCCTTGTTTCTCCAATTTACAAATGGAAGATAGAATATTCAATCTTTGTTATTAGGTAAGTCAAGTCCCACAGTACTTTTCCTCTCATATATATATGTGTGTTTCTGAACAACCTTGGCTAATAGCTAATACAACCACTTAGAGCAGTAGAGTGCTAATTGTTTATGAGGGTAATCTACAATAGATAATAGAAGTGAACAATGATGAGAATTATTTTGAGACTACTACTATGGCACAGGTTATAGGTCATCCCACTAACATTCCACAGAAAGAGAGAATAGATAGATTCCTGATGAAACTATTTCTAGAATTCAGCAGACCCAAATGGCATAAAGGGTATAGTGTGGTAGATACTGTACTATGCCACTCAGATCCCATTAAGTTGCTTGCAGTATTGACAATGAAAGCTTTCAACTGAAGGTGATCTCTAAGTCTTGCCTCCTCTCTCAAAATAGCTATTATCCAATGATTGGCTGGAACCCTAACTACCTGCTCTACCTCCTCCAGATCTCTCAGTGGAATCTTCTGAGTTTTTTGTGTGACCATGTTACAATTCAAATTCTGCTGGTTCCTATTTCCTTCATTGTCCTGTAACTGTTGAGCCCTAAGTCAGAGCCCATTGAACCTCTGCATTCTGTATGCAAATCTTCTTTTCAGAGTTTTGATATGAGCCCTAAAAAGTCAATGCAATTCAATTTGGGTCATTAAAAGTTGAATATTCTAATCATGGGGAATAATGAATCTATGGCCCTCTGAACTAGTTAAACAACATTTAGAAAATTATATTCTATTTGAGAGAAACTAATAAAATGGCTACATTCATAGGAAAGCAGTCATGAGGGATAGTGTCAGAAAATTGTACTTGAAAAGGACAAGGAAAAAATTAAGCTTTATTAAAAGAAAGAGTTAAAATTTAATTGTTTGATCAATCTTGCATACCTACATCTTATAATCTAAGCAACAAATTTGATGATAACAATACATAGTATGACAAACATTGTTAATTTTCTATTCTTGTTTTGAAATTCTGTGCCATTTTTACTGTTTTATGTTGCTTTATTATTGTTATTTGTTTTTTATTTTTTCCTCTTTAAAATTTTAAAAAGAAAGTTTTACTTGAAATAAAGATAAAGAAATTAAAGCTCTGAGAACTATTTAAACCTTACAAACTCTGTCACAGGGAAGATGGAATAGAGGTCTCTGTACTGGTGGGGAGAATGCAAAACAAAAGGTGAATTTTATAAGAAGGCAGATTTTGGATAATGAGCTGCTGGTGGTGGTGGATTCCTAAGGACAACCTACCACACATCTTGAGAAGAAGTGAGCCAGATCCTAATATGGTTACATGACCACACATCATAGGTGTTTTGGAGGAAAATATCTGGAATGACTAGAGAACTAAGCTAACGTCCTATGAATTCCCACATCCCATGACCATAGGTTATGATAAATTACAAGCCTTTAATAGAGGTTTTAATATGGAAAGCTATGATATATGCTCAAGCATAGTGAGACTCAGTTACATCAACTTTTCTCAAAGATATAAACACCTTCTACCACCATTAGTCAGTTTGAAGCACAGTTACATGGAATAAGATGAATGTGTGCTATTCACACTTAGTTTTATCTAACCTCAATGAGTCTGCTGTTGAGTTCCTAGTTTGATACACAGAGAAACAAATGATTGTTTTTGAACAGCTTGGGCTTTTATTAATAAGTATATTTATAGGTTTTTAGAGCTTAGATGATTATTAACATTCTTCTCGAATTATTTTAACCTGTTTTATCAAAGCTTTACAAATCCAGACTTGACATTATTGCTAATAATAAAGTTGAACTTCAGGAAACTTACAGAGTTAACTTATACTACTAAAGGAACTACACATGATGGCTGGACTCTAATTCTGTATTCTGTTTTTTATGTATTTAGTACAGGGTCTACAGGGTCTCACTACATAGACTGGACTCATAGTGATTCTCCAGCTTTCAGCCTCCCACATGCTGGGATTACAGGCATGTGTCACCACACCCAGTCTCAATCTCCATCTCAGCATGCCCCAGGGGCGGAGCTGGCACAGCACGCTGGTGATGGAACCCGGGCCTCTGGGCTCTGCCTAAGCAGGCGCTTTAGTCTGCTGAGCTATCTGGCTGGCCCTTAAATCTGTATTCTGACTCATAATACTTCATAAATTTTCTCATTTTAGCCATGTCCTGTATTCTCTTGATTTCCAGACCACTCTCACCAGATTTTATAGTTGAATTGTGCCTCCTGCATGGTCTGCAACTCCAGAAGCTATAAATGTGGTCCTATGTTGAAACAGAGACTTTGCTTAGGTGATCAAGTTAAGATAAAGTCATACTGGAAGGTTTATATCAGGGTAGAATGTCATAGAAAATGGAAGCAGAGATTGAAGTTATGCTGTCACAAACTAAGAAACAAGAAGGATTGGCAGCAACCCCTGGCAGCTAGCACGCAGCAAAGAAAGATCCTTCCCCCAAATCTACAAGAAGCCATGCTCCTGCACTCACTTTGCTTTCAGACTTCTTGCCTCCAAAACTGCGTCAGAATAAGTTTTTGTTGTGTCAAGCCCTCTCTCCCCACCCCATTTGTGGTATGTTGTTACGGCAGCCCTGAGAAACCAACACAGAATACCTGCAGCACTTCTCCCACACAGGAAGAGATGGAGTGTGAGGAAGGAAAGTCAGGATCAGAGACAGAAGTTCTTGGAAAATAGATATGTTCTACTCCTCATTTGCTGACTAGGAGAGGAACAGAGAAATCAAGGGTAAAGGCTTACCAAGAGGGTGAAAACATAAGCTTGAATTAATGCAATGGTGAATTCAAGAATTATAATGGTAGAGTAATAAATGTTGTTAGGGCTGCTGGTGGGCTAATAGAGATTACTACTGAAGTTGCTCCACAAATTAGCTGTATAAGTAAGTGGTCTGCAGTAATATTAGTGGTGAGTTGGGCTGCTAAGGCTATGGGTTGATTAAACTGTTTCAATAATTACAGGTAGAGGACTAAGGAGAATTGGTGTGCTTTGTGGGAGGAAAGGGTCTAAAGATATTTTTATCTTATGGCAGAAACTTAGAATTACTGCTCCAGCTCAGAGAGGGATTGTGTTGTAGGGGTGAAGGACTGTAATAATAATCCTAATATGTTAGTTGTCCCAATAAATAAAATCAGTGAGATTAATATTAGAGATCAAGTCTGTCCTTTGGTACTATGCATTAGTATTATTTGTTTTAGGATTAGTTGGACTAATCATTATTGGAACGTCGTAATTCAATTACTGATTAATCTTTTAGGGTTGAGTTTGCAGCAAGCAAAATGTGCATCATCACCCTGGGCATTAGACCATAAGGCACTGAGGACATAGTGCACTGACCAGGAAGGGGTGCCCTGTCAGGTGCCACCGTTCATTCTTCTAGCAGTTAGACTACTAAGTCCATAAGGAATGCTGGACATGTTTAGGGAACAGAAGAGGAAAGAAAAATCTGATTTTCACATAAAAAATTGAAAAGACCCAGCCATATAACTATAAGGTTCTGGGTGGGCTGTGAGCCAGATTATGATAGCAACAGTTTCTTAGGGGGCAAGTACTAGCAGCATCAACGGTAACAGTAATCACTTGTATTTGTTCAGGCTTTACAGTTGACTAAACACTTCTGCTATGGTTTAAATGTTTGTGTCCCCTGCAAAATTCATGTGGAAACTTGACTCCTAGTAGAATAATACTAAAAGATGAGAATTTTAGGAGACAATTAGGCCATGAAAGCTCTGCCCTCATGCATGGGATCAGTGCTTTATAAATGGGGGAGGAAGAACTAGCTAGGTCTTTTGCCTTCCTGCCATGTGAGAGCACATCATTTTGTCTCATCTGTGAGATGCAGCCAGTCACGATGTCTTAGAAGAAGAAACCAGGCCATTGCCAGAGTTCAAGTCTGCTGAGCCTTGATTTTGGATTTTCCAGCCTACAAAACTGAGAAAATAAATCTCTGGTATTTCTAAAGTGTCCTTTCAAGGTCAGTGGAGACTCAGGACATAGGAAAACCTATACTGTAACATCATGTAACTCAGTTGTGTCCCAAATTTTCTGATCAAGGAGATTATGGGGCCACAGAGCAACGTGACTGATGTCATTGAGTGTGCCTAAGGAGAGTCACAGGGAGAGAAAACATTCTCTCAGGCTTTCACAGAGAGCAAATTGGTCAAGCAATGGCCGTAACTCATCCACATGGCTGACGCTGATAAAGAATCTGCAAACCGTGGTACAGGGTTACAGGATAAATCCTGAGGGTACTTGACTGACCTTATCAGATACAAAAGTTACATTTCTTGTTATATAGGTGTTGCTTTATCTTGGTCTTAACCATCCAGCAGAAAATTATAAAAATGAGGTATATAAAGTAAAGTCATATTAATATGCTGAGCTGTGAAAGGCTCAAGTCAGCAACTTCTGTGGATAACCCACTACTATTGCGGACTGCTGGACTGTTTTGGATTATTTTGCTGAATTCACGCACCTATAGTATTTAGATGCCAATTTAGAATACCCATCTTTAACAGGACTAAACAAAAAAAGGTGATACAAAGGAAGGACCATTTTGTATCTGTATATACAGAATAGTTAGGATAGATATACAGCTACTTTTGCTTAATTCAATGAGAAGAAAGATTTGTACTAATAGTGTTTGGACAGGATATCCTGTCTGCATCTTGTACTATGGATAACCACTAAGAAGATAACAATATACAATGTATTAATTATTGAAACTGTCCTATTAATCAGTTTTGGAACTGTCTCATTGTTATTTGTTTCTCAATAAAATAAAATAAATAAAAAAATAAATTATCCGGTCTGTGGTCTTTTGTTACAGTAACAAGAATAACTAGAGACAAAAATTTGTGATTGTATATAATCTTCAAATGCTTTAATAAGGTAGACAAGGCCTTCAATTCCCTGTTTTATGCATGAGAAAACAGTGGCTCAAAGAGATTCAACCACTTGCTCACGGTCACTTGTTTGTGTCAGCACAAGAGCTCCAGCCCTTGGCACACCTCTGTCTGTTGTCTTTACCACAAAGTGGTTTAGAGACACATTGAAGTCAGCTCAGTTCCCTCTCTGGGACAGCTATTTACAGAGATTTATACCCTGTCCTGCTAATACCCTTTGATCTCTATGCAGGCATCCCATGCACACTGATGGAGATGGGGTGATTAGTTCAGGTGAGGGTGGGTGGAACAAGAGGTCCCAGGTCTTGCGTGTGGAGTGAACTCTTGGTTTCTGCCTCTGCCAATATGTGCCCTAGATCACAGCAGATGCTGGCTTCACCTGTACTGAGTCTTTGTGTCAGGAGGTAGTCATGGAAACTCACTCCCTTCCTAAGCTGATAAGTAGACAATTAGGTAGAATGGAGGAATCAAGTTAATTGCCTGTCATCCCTCTCTGCTCTTTGTGTATTGATTCAAATTAAGCATTTTCAGTTTTCTAATGTCAGCAGATACCAAATGATCAGAGCATAGATCTGGGAGTTAAGACCTCCAGGAAGAAACCAGTTCTGAGTGAATCCCTTAATCTTTCTTCCTCTCTGTTTAGTTCTGACCCAAGCACTTACTAAAAACATATCCTTTTGCCTGACCTCCCTTGGCTTCTGACCCTGAAGTCTCTCACTTGTTCTGATGCTAGCCATCTCTGATGCTGCATACATCCAACCAGCTGTTCTCTGTCAGAGAAAAGAGATAATTCAAATTGTGTCTTGCATTTGTTGAAATCCCCATGCATCAAGAAAGAAATAGTTAAATAAACCAGCTCTGGGTGGTCTTTGGTGTGCCTTGTGGGGCAGGGGTGGCACAATCTGTATGACTCTGACACTAGCAGTTCAGCTGTCACCTGAGCAGAGCTGCAGAAGTCCTAGAAACAAAGCCCCTTCCTTTCCTATCCTGGCTCTTGGACTCTATTTTTTTTATAGCCAGTTGGAATTGTTTTGGATTCCCTACACAATCCATGCTAGTTCTTATACTTAGCTCTTCAAGCAGTATCTTTCTACCTTTTTGTTTTTATATCTCCATTCTGACAATATTTGTCTGAAAAGTCTTCTTAAACTAAATAGAGAGCTTCCAAACACCATGGTTCTTCTTTATTATAGATAGTCAGGCCATCACTATATACAAAAATTCTATCTCCATACTAGACTAAAAGCTTCTAGGAGGCAATGATCATGTCTTCCAGGATGGTATTTCTCAGCAGCAAGCACCCTGCTTGGCACATAGAAGGTGATCAATCATTATTTAGTAAATAAATCATTGATTTAGTAAATAGTTATTGCAGAGTAATCTCCTAGAAGAAGAAAATGTTAACTTAAGGTCTAGAATTGAATGTTGGTTGTAGTCTCTTTGGATTTTCATAGTTCACATTTTTTTCCAAATGTAGGCAAATATGAACTTCTTTACGTTGTAGGATAGTTGTCTCCAAGAATTCTGCTGTGCTTCATTCAGGCCAACATTTCTTCTGAGATTTTTGACCATGTTGGTTCTGACAGCAGTGAGCACCAAGGTTGAGTATGTTGGTTCATGGTGGGAAAGGTATAGAGAGAGGAGCTGGGATGAAGGGTCTCAGGATAAAGAGACTGCAGTGATGTTTGGGATCCTTCCTGGATCAGAAGAAAGTTCTTTGAAGCAGATGTTGTTTTAGGATAAAGACATGAAGTAAAAGATGTTTCTAAGTTTAAGGGTGAAAATGAAATATAATTTTCACTTTATTTCTCTTTGGAGATTTACAGGGTTCTTGGGAGTATGAGAAGGTAGAAAAAGCAATAAATTAGGATTTAGCACATTTGAGTGATTTTCTGCTATGATTAACCAAGTGGGAGACAATTGTTCTTGGCCTCAGTTCTTAATTATATAAATAGAGAAGTAGAACCAAATATACTCTAAGGACTGTTCCAAGATTCCACAAAAATAGATATGGATTTCCCTGGCTACTGTCTTAGAAATTGAGAGTGAGATTAATGTCTTGGACTGTGTTCTATGAACTGTGGGGTGTAGGTGGGTGGGGCAGGGTGAGACTTCTCCCAAGACCTTTGTTTTATCTTTTCCTTCTCCTCCTTTTCACATTTTCCTTCACCTTGGTGGTGATATGCAGTATTCTATGGTGGCTGACCATGGCTGGGAGAGTGGATGGATGTAGTTGTGAATACTAGTTCTGCCACTTATTCACTGTGGTTGTGATCTGGGGCAAGTGTCTTGATCTCACTTAACATTGGCTTCATCATCTATAAAACAAGCCACAACATATTTGCCACCTTAGCTTCATGAAGATACTAGTATTGATGTTTATAATTTCTGCCTTCACAACTCTGTTATTGATAGAGAATTCTATGGTCTTTGTCTTATTGCTTCAGTGGTTTTCTGTTTGTTTTGCATAGAAAAATCTAGGAGTCATGAATTTTTACTTCTTCAGATTTTAATTGTTCCAGGCTTCACTTTGCTTGTGCCATACATATTGAACTGGATGGTACAGTACACAATTATAGTGTGCAGAACAATTTTTTCCTGCTGATTTACAGTATAAACATTATTACAGATAATAACATTTCTTAAAATTCTGGAATTAAAAGCATTCAGAAGTAATAAAAACTAACTCACTAGTGTTATATATGTATTTCCTTGTTCTAACCATGAATAAAATGGGTCAAGAGAGGCCCAGTAAAGGATTCCGTGTAAAGTTATTGTGCACTTTAAAGTTTTAACAGTATTGCAGTAGACATCTACTGTGCCTATACACTAGCTGATTAATTGACATTCATTGATGAAAATATTTCATGATGAAATTCATGGATGAAAACAATTAATGAATTATCCATGAATTTTATCTTGATTATGCAATCAATAAAAAATAGCTTTTGTCAGTGAGAAGGAGAATGTTTAGTTCATTCTAAGTACAGTTTTGAATGGCATTTGCTAACTCTTTCTGTTATACTTTTAATCCCAGTCCTTGGAGTGGTGATGTTTAGGATTTTCATGGGATTTTACAAAGTGCCATATGATGGGACTTTGGACAGCCACACTACCTGGTGCCCTCAGCTCTGACGTCCTCAAGCAGTTTGAGTGAGTCCCTACCATGGTTAGGCTAAGTAGCGAATGGGCAAACATAGGAATGAGCCAAGGACTCCTTGACAGGAACATCCTACTCATTATCTGTTCAGAACCAAGGAGGTGCTGACACGTTGCAGACACTCTGTAGTAAGTCTCAGTCTCAAAGTACTCTGTTAATCAAAGCATGAAGATGCCCTGGCTAGAAAATATTCCTGTATTATGCAAAGCATACTTAAAGTATGTTCTGAATCACAGAGTTCAACAGTGAACTTTGAGCTGTGAGCATTGTCATTCCTCCTTAATATCTCCACCTTGAATCACTCTGGACATTGAGACTCTGAGATTGCCTTGAGAGAGTAAAGGAAACATTCAAAAGATCTCTTCAGCTAGAGTTAAAAATAGAAGGGTAGCAAAGCTGGAAAATAAAAGCACAGGTCCCAATGTGGGACAGTGTCTGTGCTGGGGTGAGGAGTCCCTTCACCAACTTAGCCAATTAGATGCTGCAGCAAGGTAGGAACACTGCCTTGCCTTTCACACTTCAGGGTGCATTGAAGGAAGAAAGCAAGTAGGAGGGAATGGGCCCACGAGAGTACAAGGTGAGTTGTGCTGATTGTTGAAAGTCAAAAGGATGAGAGACTGTCTGTTCTGCAACATGGCTTACTGGCTGAGGTTTCAAGGACCCCTGGAAAGTCGAGAATGATGAGTTCTGTTTATTTATCCTTCACTATAATGAATCATGCCTCCAGTGGTGTGTGTGTGCGGGGGGGTGAAGAGTCATGTTCAGCTTCTTTCTCAATTATTGCTTATCACTTAAGGGTTTTCAACCCTTTGATTGTCAGAATGAAGTCAGATATTAGCTGGGGAGGTAGAACATTCTGTTTTGTAGAAAGCAGTTGGCCACATCTGCCATGCAGGGACATCTGGTTCCAGCAATCTTTGTATCACATGCCAGAGGACATTGCACAGTCTTTTTGAGCAGGCTGTGGCCATTGGGCACAACAGCTCGGCAGTCAGAGGTTGGCACGGGGCTTCCTTTTCACCTTCCTTTAGCAAGACAAGATCTTGAGGAAGGCTTTGCGGAACTCTATATTGAAGGTGGTGTAGATCACGGGGTTGAGGGCACTGTTCACATAGCCCAGCCATGTAGTGGCTCTGTAAAGCTCTGGTGATACATGGCATGCTTGGCAATGAGTATTAAGAACATGGGTCAAGAAGAAGGGCAGCCAGCAGACAATGAAGGCCCCTGGGTTGCAAAGGAAGAGAGAAAGAAGGTAAGGAGTTCATTTACTCATTTGTAACAACATGGGAATGACCTACGGCTGTGACTTTATGTCGGCCATGATGCTGAAAGTTTAATATATTCATTTGCTTTTTCCAACAATCCTATCAGTAGATGCGATCAAACACATTTCTTTTTTCTGTTTAGATGAGAAAACTGCATGCTAACGTCTTTGATTTACCTTAGGCCTTTGTTACTGTATCCATTTTCTACTTTGGCATTTGGGTAGTTCTTTACAATCATTTCTTCTCAGTTCGGTTCAGGTATTTATTTGGTGCCTGACTATGCAAAACACGATCTGAGGTTCTGATAGGGACAGAGACCTTACAAACATGACTGACACAGGTCCTGCTGTTGGACAGGGACATTTTGGAGGTTCTAATAAAGTTCCTCATATAGAAGAACACTGGGGCTTTTCAATGATGCTGAACCTTCTGCGACTCTGTATGGCACCCATGACATCAAATTTTAATTTATTTATTAAAAATATGTACATTCTTTTTACTATAAATAATATCTTTGATTGTATACATAATGAGAACTTGACAGATATGGGAGATTAAAAAGATCCATAATAGCCAACCACCACTAAAGGAAAATCATTTTTGATATCTTGCTGAATTTCTATCCATGCTTTTTTTCTCTGTATTTAAAGTAATCTAGATGTTATCACATTGTATAACAGTAGTGTCTTATAGTCTCATTTTCATTTAATGTATTTTAAAATACTTAATATTTTAAAATAATTGATTAATAATTAAAAGTCCAACATTCAGACTTTTATTTACTCATTCAATTTATACAATTTAATTCCATAAGATGGTAAAATATAGCTTAATTAGTTGATTTGTTTAGCTTCATATGTTTCACCTAGGTTTTTTGAATTTCCACCAGTGTTAGTATTTATTAATAAAACCTTTCAGTTGTATTATAAACATAAATATTATAGTCATTGAATTTCTAATTTCTGTCAAATGTGGCTATTCTAACATCTACTATCAACTCCAATCGACCTAAGCTAACCTAATTTAGCCTAGCCTCTTGTAGCTTAGCCTAGTCTAACCTAACTCAACTTAACCCAACACATGCCAACTCAAACTTACCAAGTACAATGGCCACCATTTGGGTTGCCTTCTTCTCTCGCAGTGGCATTCCCCGAAGCTGTAAGGACCCCAGTTTGAGGGATGTAGATAATCTGCCATTACTAAGTTTTCGAACCTCTAAACTGAGTTTGGGTGCCATGTTGGGGCTCAGGGAGTTCCGAGTCCTATCCTCCCCTTTTAATTCTCCTTCTTCTTGGAAGCTTGGTCGCCTCAAGGTGGTACTTTGGCAGATGCTGTAGTAGCGTTTCAGCTCTGTGTGTGCTTGACCAGGAGAGAGAGGCTGTGGGTGTGAAAAGAGAGGGTTCTCACATTTCTGGGGGTATTGTTATATTCTGTGTATTTAAAGGGAAAGAAAATGTGAAGTAGGAATAGAAGGCCATGTGTGAAATCTACAGAAGAAAGAAGAGAATGGTGGAATTGTAGAAAGTTACAGGAATGAACTTTTTTAATTCTTTTTTTTTTTTTTTTTTTTGGCAGAACTGGGGATTGAACTCAGGCCCCTACACTTGCCAGGGAAGCACCTATTCCACTGAGCCATTTCCTCGGCCCCTTTAATTCTTAAAAAATATTTATTTATTTATTTATTTATTTATTTGGTACAGGGTCTTGCTACATAGTTTGGACTGTCGTGATCCTCCTGTCTCAGCTTCCTCAGCACTGGGATTACAGGTGTGCGCCACCATACCCGGTTTTGGGGCTAGCACAGTGCACTTAAGGACCCATGGCCAGCCTGGGATGTGGTACCAGGGAATCAAACTTGGGACCTTGTGCTTGCCAAGCAGGTGCATATACTCCTAAGCTATCTTCCCAGGCCCTAAAATATGTTTTTGACTCTACAACTAACTCCAAAGCACCTACCATGTATAGTATATTTGATAGTCACAGCAATCTCTTGAGGAGGGAGAAGAGGATTATAATATGGCCTTTCAGACTTAGTGACCTGATTCTATAGAGGAACATGGTAAGTGATAACACTAGGGTGCAGGAAGTAAACTTCAGAATGCAGGAAATTCCATAAATAATTCAATTATCAACAGTTAAATTCTAACAACAACAATAACCACCCTACCAGCACCTGCCAGGAGAAGCCTTACTTGAGTTTTGATTCAAGCAAACTAATCATAAAAACATATAAGACAATGGGGAAATTTGAATGTTGATTGGATATTTAATGATATTAAAGAACTATTACTAATTTTTTAGTGTGATGTAATATCATCATTATGTGCTTTATAAAAGATTTCATACTCTTTAGAGGATCTTACAGAAACATTTTCAGGAGAAATAATATATTCAAGATCTGCTTCATAATAATCTGGGGGGGGTATGTGAATGTAGGTGGGAGCAGAGATGAAATGATTAGCCCCAAGATGGTAATTGCTGAAAGTAGCTGATGGTGGCTAGACTGTTTTGTTATATTCATTTATCTATTTTTTTAATCTCTGAAATTTTCTGTAATAGAAAGTTTTAAAAAATGGAAACAAAAAAGAAGATTCAGGATTTTCATCTCAGCTTTCCTACTTAGTACATCTAGTCCTTCAGCAAGTTAATATAACATCTCTAAGCCTTATTTGTAAAACAGAAAACAGAAAAAAATGAGTTGGGGGTGGGTGAGTAACTTCTGAGAGTAGAACATGTGAATTTTCCCGCTAATTTGCTAAGGTGAGAAAGTGGTTATGTGTGGGTCCAATAGCTAAACTTCTTTCCATATTTGAAGTTCAGAATTTGTGTCAACATTGAATAGGAGGCCAGTCTCCTCAGCTCCCTATATATAAACAATAATAGCTAGCTATTCAGTCTGCACTTTCCATCTCTGCTGTCTACCCAGCTCCTACAGCTCTGGCACATGAACCCAGTCCAGGAAATTGGAGATGACATCTGAGACTCGATAATGAAAATAGAGAAGCAGACAGACTTTGGCCTGCATCTAAGTGTGGTGAAATTCAGTGTCCAGTGTCCACTGTCTTCTAACCAGATTATTCCTAAGGCATGAACAACATTTCAATAAATTTCTTCAGCCTTCTCACTCAACCTGTGAAAATGCCTGACTAGATTCCAGTAAATTCCTTTTCTGTGTAAGTTAGTTAATGTCACAGAACTCATTTCTCTTTCTTTAGCTCGAAGAATCCAGGTAACAGTGCTGATGCGCTGTGCATACTCAGAAGCATTGCTGAAGGATCAAGTGAATGCAAAAGGATTTTTATTGACTTAGTGTTTTAAAACTGTGCTCCATTGTGGTATTATTAGGGAATCTAAGAGAACATACTTGAAAAAAGCTCTGATCTTAATTTTTACGGAATTTGCTAGCAATTAATAAAGCCATTTTGTTTTGACAACTCAAAACCAAGATTATATTTATGAGTAAGCTGCACATATTGACCTAAAGATGACAATATTTCACTTTTAATGTATTATTTCTAAAAGTAGGAGAGTGAGGACAAATTCTTAGGAGTACTTATGAAATGTAAAGCTGGGGAACATTCTGTTTCTATTTGACAGATGTAGATATTCAGTCTTACGGAGGGAAAGTGACTCATCTAAGGTTGCATATTGGTGAGCATATTTTTCCACTCTCTTTGGAAGGCCTTATCACTACCCCCATAACCAACAGAAGGACATGCTGGACTTCTCTTTGTCTGGCCAAGAGAGATCTCTACTCCCAGAAGGTAGGACAGGAGTTGATTCTTAATCATTCCAGCAATGCAGCCTCTCAATTTTTTAGTCTCTCTTTTGTAGTCAAACACTGTTCCTTTAGCCTTGGAGCCTCCTCAGAACTCAGATACACCATAGGCAGCTTTAAGGTGCCCAAGAGCCTCTCATTGCTATATAAAGCCTGTGTAAACATGGTTAATTAACTATTCAGAGACTGGATAAGACTCAGACTTCATTATGGGCTTTTGCAATTTAATTCATAATGTGAAGTTCAGGGAGAAGAATATTAGTCTTCAATCCCTCCAGGCTCTATTATGCACTCCTCTAGCCAAGGAGACAGGGCTCACTTCAATTGGAAAGACAAGGCTTTGGGTGACCATGAAGTTGTCTCAGTTTTCTCTCTATTCTATGGAAAATAGGGCCTTTGAAAGCCTCCTTTCCCTGAATTTTCTTGGCTTTTCTCATGTGTATTTCATTGGTATTCTGTTTCCTCTAATGCAGGTGGCTCTGGTTGATAACGTCAAGCCAGACCCAAAAGTCCCTGGATCCAGTCACTGGCTCCAGTGATGGGAATATTGTCCAATATTCTCATGCTTTCTAAGTATTATTCAGCAGATCACATTGTGAAGTTTAATCAGGTAGAATGTCAGATATTCTTGTATATTACAAATGTTTCTAGGGTCAGACTTATGATAGATTTCATTTCAGAGAGGTAGGGTAATTAAATAAAACAAGGCAGTATCTTGAGCAAAGTTCTCTTATTCTTTGCTATGATCTACAATACAATCTACTTACCATTTTTCCTGTGGCATCTGATGCAAATCTGGTCCTTATTGAAAATTGTTTGATAGGATGCAGCCGCAGGCAGGCAGACTAAAGAGGATAAAGGAGAAAGTCAATTATGCGCTAAGCTCTACCTAGTTGAGCCATCTTTCATGTAACCACAGAGCATGGCAATGCATTGTATTCACATCCTCAGCCTTGGGACCTGGCTTTCTATTGAATGGGGACCAGTAGTTGTGTCCTACCCAAACCTTGGGACATCAACTTTGAGTTGACAACTCAGGTCATCAGGGATTGATCTTGACACCTAAACTTGTCAGCCTTGAAGATCAAACTCTATCCATGAAGTCCTTTTCTGAGCACACCTGTCTTTCTTGTCTCATAAGTTTTAGGGTGCGTCACATTTGGGTGCCTTACTGTGTTTATCCCACATAGAGCAAGCATTCTGTTAGTTCTGTGCTGCTCATTGACTTTGGGTGGAGGTAAGATTTATTTATTTGTTTAAATTTTAAGCTCCACAAAGGCAGAAGCTATATTATATTCCTATGGTCCCTTCTTAGTAGATTATACGTGATTAGTTTTCATGCTTTGAGTTCATTGCCATGTGCCAGACACTGGGATAACCAAAATCTAAAGCCCAAGAAATGGAAGCTCAGTGATGAGGAACTACTCTCCTTTTCAGAGCCTAGAAAGACTCATCCTGTTTCATCAGTAGGCTAGTGCCTTGACATAAGGGCAGATCAGGCAGTTAAAAAGGCTTCATTGGATCCCAGTGATTCCTGGAATGAATTAATGGTTTGGACAAGATGTTGATTCTTAGAATTCACCAGAAGAGCAGGATACAGCTGTCATACTAACACCCCTCCTCCAGTAAATCAAATAAAACCTCAACTTTGTGGAATTGCTGGCCATTTGGATGAAATGAAGGCTCTGAGGGAAGCAGAATAAGCCAGACGCTCTCCTAACATCTTGTCAATTAAGGTGTGTTCTTAAGGAGACTGTCAATGAACTCTTGCAATTGGATTTCCTACCTTCAAGGCATGGGCACTACCAGTTTAGAAAGTAAGTATAGATATGTTTCTCCTCAGTGTCAGTGTGGGCATGACAGGCAGGGTGGACATGGGCTAGAAGGCTGGGGGTGGGTGCTGCCATCTTCCTAATGTTCCCTCCTTGGTGCTTACTTGCTGAGGGAAGTCAGGCCTGACACTGATACACTGACTGTTCTGTCGAGTGAGGATCCGTTTCCTTCTCCTTTGTCTCAGCACCATGTAGATTCTGGCATAGACGAGGACAGTCACTCCAAAGGGCACATAGAAAGACACTACTGAGGAGTAGATGACAAAATCAGGGTTGGAGATGGAGCAGATGCTGGGATCCCCTGTGGGCGAGAGAAGGGGAGAAGCTGATGCACTTTGCCACATATTAGATCTCATTAGGGAGTGTGGAGCGCAGCCCATATGGCACATGATGCTTCCACCTCCAAATGCATGGAGCAGGGGGGCATACAGTTGCAGACACTTATGCTGTCAGCTTCTGGAGGTTAGAAGCTTAATTCATCTTTGTGTTTCTTACAGTTCACTTCAAAAGAAACTTCACCAATGATTATATGCCAGACAAGGCTCTGACTGGGGCTGCAAAGATGACTAAGACAAAGTGTCTGCCCTTGAAGGTGAGTCTGGATAGGCAGACGGGCCCCTCCGTGTGCTGTGAAAGTACAGCCTGGGGGCCTGAGGGAAGGGCAAAGCCTCCCAGGAGGGCTGGAGCTGCTGGAAAAGGGCCTGATGGGTGGAGGTAGGAAAGGGCTGTTGGAAAGTAATGAAAAGAAGGAGCTTCCTTTGAGTTTGGAGTGTGGGGTGGGTGGTGGCTAAGTAGAAGGCAGACATTTGCTGGGAAGCCCAACACTAGGCAGGGGCAGGATAGAAGAGAGCTGGCAAGAAGACTGTCAGAGTAGTGAATGAATTCGGAGGTGTTCGTGTTCCTGCTTTACATCATTTTGCCACTCCTTTGTAAGAGATTCTTATAGCTTTGTCTTCTTTACTAACAGATATTGAAATTCCCCACTTCCCTGGACAGGGCCTGAAACTTACTCCATCTCGAAATGGAAATGGGAACCAAACTAAGACCTAACAGGCTGTGTACCAATGGCTTTGTACACATCATCTGCAGGCTCTATTACTGCCTTTTTGCTCAGATGAGCAGATGGGAGCTCAGACAGGTTCAGTGAGTGGCCCAAGAGTAATCTGAAAGATACACTCCTTTGGCTAGTCTGACTCTAAAACCAATGTTGTTGGCTATATCTCCCTCTACCACTATGATACAATGCATTTGTTCACTGCCAAGCACTGTCAGCAGCTGTTGGGATTCTGGCCCAATCTTCATAAAGTGTTGGGAATTCTCCAACCCAAGGTCTGGCCTTGGACAGATGTGAGCTGATAAGAGAAGTCAGTGGTTTATCAAACTCTCATTTGCTTCTGAGTCTACTGATCCAGAAAAAGGCCAGATGACCCTAACAGGCTAACCACTAAGCCTCAGTTTCTTTCTTTATCCATAAGAGGAAGGTAAAAAAAATTCTTGCATAGTGATTATATTAGTTACAAGGAATAGTAGCTATTTTCATTATTTATTTGTTATATCACTTACTATTTGCCTCCCTGAACTTTTGGAACTTAAAAGGCAAGGTATCTGTTAGGATGAAATTTGGAAACATACATAGTAGGGAAGGGAAAGGAACAATGTTTAAGACTTACATAGTGCAAAGAATGTTCTCTGTTACTAGTGATGTGTTTTACTGACAACATTACTGCTATGGTTTAGATAAAAAAGTCATGTGCCTCCCTCCCACCGAGTATCATGTATTCAGAGCTGAGGCTTTGGAAAGGTGGTTGGCTAATATTTGCTGAAACTATTACTATTTTTTAAAATGTCAAACAGTTTTCATCAAAACAATAGGAAAAAGATAGCACAAAAACATCTGAAAATCAGTAAGACCCTACCCATCATAGGTCAAAGGTGCAGAAATATAAAGCTTTCATTTGAGAAGAGACCTCTTGGGTCCCCTCCTTGCTTGAGAAGGGCCACCTTAGGAATTGTTTTCCTAGGATTCATTTCAGTGTGCTCAGCCATCCAGGCACTCAGAGGCCACTGCAGCTGTAGTCCAAGGGGGACTGACTACTCCTCAAACTCGCAGCAGATGTTAACATCATCCATAGGAAGGATTGGGAAGCTAGCCAAAGAGTACTGGGAGGGCAGTGTATGAAGCTAGCAAGCAGCAGTTGAAGTTGAAGGTGCAGTATATACCTGAGGAAGTTGAAGGTACCAGGAATGTGGAAAGTCTGCTGAGGAAAGCTGCAGGCAGGAAGTGGAGCCAGCTCAAGAGAGAGGCCACGGAGACTGCAGCATGCAAGGCCATAGAAGCAGGGCTGTCCAAACTCTCTGGTGTTCACATCTTACCATAGATGTTCTCATGCAGCTATAGGATTTCATGTTTTCCCCACTGGCTTTTGGCCTCACTTTGGTCTGATTTATGTCTATTTTCCTATTCCTCCCTTATGAAACAAGAATGTTTACACCATGCCATTGTATGTTGGAGGTGGGAAAACTTCCTTTGGATTTTTACAAGGGCTCACAACTAAAAGTTTTCCTTTCACCTCAGGGAAGACTTTGAATTTGGAGTTTTCAACAATGCTGGAACTGTTGGCTTTGGCAACTCTTAGAGATAGACTAAATGCGTGCATGAGCTTGACATAAAAGTTTGAGGTAAAGGGGTGGAACATCATGGTTTAGATTTAAAATATCTCCCCAAAGTCTCCTATATTTAGAGGTGGGACTTTTGGAAGGTGGATCTTTGGGGTGCTGTACCCACCAATGGATTCATTACTGATGAGTCCGGTAGCTGAGTGTGCTGTTAGGAGGTGAGGCCTGCTTGGAGGTGGGTCACTTAAGAGCATGACCTGAAAGGATACATTTTTCTCCTCCATCTCCTCCCTGCCTGCTCTGCTTCCTGGCTGCCTTGCAGTGAGCAGCTTTCCTCTACCATATCCTTCTATCATGCAGCGTTTGCCTTGAAATAAGCTCCCTTTGGATTGAACCCACTGGAAGCCATGGGCTAAGTAAACGTCTTCTTTAAGTTGTGGGTGGTAACAATGCGACTAATACAAGTACCATCAGAAGCTTTTAGGCTACCTTTAAATTCTCTGAGTCTCTTGGGAAAGAGGTAGAATTCCCATTATCTCACAGAAGCTTATGTAGGCATCATGTAGGAAATTGCTGTGTTGAGTTGAGTAATGGTCACTAAATTTAGAACTTTTGCTAGTCTAGGGGTAATGAGAATGAAGGAGAATTAGTTGGCAGCTAGGCGCCTTTCTGAATTTCTAGGGAGCCATGTTGGCTGTGATCAGCACATCCCAGAAACTCACTGTCCTGCAGTGGTTGACTATGATCTAAATGCTTACTACAATGAGGAGGAATTTTATCAAGCTTTGTCTATGAGAAGGGGCCAGAGGGATGGCAGGGTTACTTCCCCATAGTTCATCTTTCGGCTGTTCCTGGTAACCCAGATATTTCCTGTATATCCCCCCCACATGCACCCACCTCCTAGGACCTTTTTCTGCCTTGGGTCTTAGGAGGACAACCTCTAAATTTTTTGATATATTTATAACAAGCATTAGAAGGAGTTTAATCACTCCTATTTTATGTAACAATGTACATTCACACACACACACACACACACACACACACACACACACACAGATGCATGAGTGTGTTAGTATCAAGTATTACCTTTTAGGAATATCAGTGTCTGGTTCTAGCAAGGGGGAAGAGGGAAGTAGCAGTCTAGGATAAGAGGCACCCCTATGTAGAAATATATGTCATTATACCTTCCAGGTGCTTTATCATGTGCAGGTAATTATTTTTCTATTAAATTTTCAAAGTGAGAAAGAGGAAGACAGAAGGAGAGACATAAGAGAAAAGTTATTTCAGGGTTGCTGATCAATGAGGGCCTTTACATCCAGCCAGTAAACTTGAACTGATACCTTTTCCTTCCTCTCCATTTAAATGAACTACTGCCTACCCTTTGAACAAATTTTGCAGCCTCTCCCAGAACTTTCCCACACCCTGTGCCTCACAGCAGGCAGAGTGACCTGGCAGCAGGGGCTGATGCAATGTGTCCTGCCCCAGTACCTAGCAGATCTGGTCTGTGTATGTTTAGCCTGTCATTAGGGCAGTGAAGAGGCACGGCACCAACAACAGCAATTTTCAGAGTTTTCTATTGAATGTCGAAGACGTGATCTGGGTAGCGAGACCCCCAAGAAGCTGAGACTTTCTAGGGAGATGTGTTTTGCCTTCATGATCTCCAAATAGTATTGTGCAGACAGGCAATGAATGAAGGAATACATGAAAAGTGGATAAAGGAGTCAAATAGACAAGTAAGCATTTTATGTAAGCACCTAAGCACCCTGGAGCGGGAAGATAATGAGAAAGTCTGGGTGGGATGTGGGGGTTATCTCATCTCATTCTCTAACATTAGAGATGTTTTTTGTCATGAGGGCATGATGGTGAAGGTTAGTTTACTTATTTATTCCACAAACCTTTATGGAGTCTGTACTCAGGTGTCTAGGAGGCCTTTGTGGGTTACCAAGGGGACTTGAGCTTCATGGTGATTTTTTTTTTTTTATTTATGTGTGTGTGTGTGTGTGTGTGTGTGTGTGTGTGTGGCCAGCTCAGCCCACCAGGGGGCGGGGCTGGCTGGTATGTGGTGCTGGGGGATTGAACCGCGGTCCCTGTGCTTTGCTAAGCTTGTTTTAAGTAGGTGCTTTAGACCACTGAGCCATCTCACCAGCCCCCGTGATGTTAACAAGGCCAAGAGAAGCTTGACTTGGAAGGTTCATGAACTTCAAACTTATAGGAGATTTGACTTCAACTTGATTCCAAAGACAGGAGATGTTGATGAATTTGATTTTAGGATAAGTCAGTAATCTTTTAACTGTGCTCCTATTCTTTTCACTTTTTGAACAACCAAACTTCCCCCGACCAAATCACACTCCTCCATTTCTTATTTTCAAAGGAAAATCAAGCCAGATAATAGGATTTTCTTAACTTCAACTTTTTCCTCCCTTGAAGGTTTCTTACACTCTTGTTACCAGTTCTTCCTTATTCATTGTACAGTTCTTTTTTATAACACAATAGCTAACTGATTCAGCAGACATTTGAATGCTCTTTGTTTTTCTTGTTTGTGAAATGTAAGAATGGAGCTACTCAGGGATCTTTAGGACGGCCTCTTGCTCATGCACCATGCTCTGCTATTGTTAGGGGCCATTGCTGTGACATTTGAGTGGGCTTCCAGGCCTCTGCTGGCACCTGGGCCAACGCTGGTCCGCCAGGCCCTACAGCTTGGGGTCTCCGTGATCAAGCATCTGCCTCCGGCTGCCTTTTCCTCAGGAATTAAGAGCAACTCTGAGCTCTTTTTCTGTGTTACATGTCTTAGTGAAAGTCCAGCTCTTTCTGAAATCCAGTATTGGCAGCATCCTCCCCTTTCCTTTCTACTTTTTGCCGAGGAAATACAATCTCTGAGAGAGAAGTCACTTATACTGGGATTTCAAATGAACTTGCATCTTTCTTGTAAATGAACGAGTTGATGAAGAAACCCAAATGTATCAAGATAATGAAGCTATGCTGTGAAGGTCATACTGAGACAGAGAACAATGGGTAGGCTTCCCTGCTTTGAGTTCCACTCACTAATTTCCCAAACTGGTCTCCCATTCAAACACCAGCAGAGCTGTGCCTGTTTCGATTTTCCTTGGGGAAAATATGCAGTTAAATTTTGAGGCACAGAAAATTTTTAATAATAATGATATCATCAGCTAATATCTATTGGGCTCTTATGCCAAATCATAATTGGAGGTTCACTATAGTGGAGAAAGAGAGAAAGAATGAGAGGAGAGGTGAGGGCAGCGAGTACATGTGCTAAGTCACAAGCCGTTTTTGCCTTCTCAATGCTAAATTTAAAAATCCTTCTGGAAAGATTTTCCTTAGCCTTGTTTCTGGAACAATAATGATCTCATTGGTGGCAACAACACCGCAATTAGCTCGTCATTCTCCTTCTCTTTAGATGTTGACATTCACTAGGAACTCTGTAGAACATCAAATTCTGAGACAGTTTCAACTGTTCCCAGGGAGCATGTGTGCACCTGTGAGAGTGAATAAACCACCGTCTCCAGCTTGCCTGCATGGGGAACAGGACCACACTTGGCCCAGCAGACACTGAGGAGGATTTGCTAGGGAAAGCAGGTGAGCAGCACTGTGGCCTAGTACTGGCTGTGAGTTGCCCACATGACAAATGACCGCTTAGAAAACATTTGCATAGAAACAAGGTTGCGGAAGGTGACTCAGGGTGGGTACCACTCATAGCCACTCAGGTTTTCTGTGAATCTCACAGGTGATAGATGTGAAGGTGTCACTGTTACCTGTTGTGTTAAAGCCGAAGAGGAGAGGGCAGGACACAGCGAATGCCAGTACCCAGACGGCTGTAATCATGAGGGCCACACGCCGGCAAGAGCCCTGGCCCGTGCCATGTTGATAGTGGACTGGCATGACCACTGCGGTGTACCTGTAAGAGGAAGCGACAAAGGGTAGACACAATGAGACAGGTTGGGGACTATTTAAAAGACAAGCTGGGGGCGGGATTTAGCTCAGTCATGAGGCATCTGCCTCGCAAGTGTCAGGCTCTGAGTTTGATTCCTGATACCCTGCTCTCCCTAAAAAAAAAAAAAACCTCTAAATAGTAAAAGGCAAATTGAAGAAGTTGAAGAAGGTTACTAGAGAAAGAATCAGGTTGGTACTTTGGCAGGAAATAGATGAATAAATTGGAGCAAGAAAAAAGAGTTTGTGTAAAAATGGTAGAAGGGTTGGGAATGAAGAAATGAGGAACTCACTGAAAAGGGCGAGCAAAGGGAGGAAGAATTAAAAATGCAGAACCTCTGGGTGGCTGGGGTGCTTCTGCCTGACTGCCCAGCATACACACCTTAAAGCCCCATAGCCTCACTCGAGGGCCCTGGCTCTGGCCTGAGTACCTCTGCTTTCTCACAGCCTTACAGACAAGAGCAGAACTGTGCCCAAAGAGGCTTACTCCTTGGCTGTAGCCTAATAAAACCCGTAACTCTCAGTGTGACAGCATTCTGAGTAGAAGAGTTTGCAAGCAGAGTTAAGTAATATCCAGTGGAGGCTTATTTTAGAATCATGCCAACAAAAGATTCCTGGGAATTCCTCACACGCATTTCTGCCTGCCGTGAGACTTACCTGGACAACTCTCCCACAACTATCTCCAACTTAAGATGTCTGCAAACAGGCACCATCAACAGCTTCCCCCAGCTCTTCATCTAGTTCCATTTTTGTCTTCTTGAAGTCTTCCAGCCTCAATACTTGGGCCTTGTGACTTTGCTAAAATTTTGCAGTCATCTCTGGCTAGTCATTCTGAGTTGGCTCTAGCAGATCACCGAGAGCGGCATGTTTGCCTAAATGTGTGTTCTTGCAGACTCTGACCCAGCAAATATTTTATAAATGAGGAATCAGAACTATGGAGTCCAGCAAAGGTGTGGGCGGCACAGAGCACGGCCTCTCACCTCCTTAGCCAGTGCCTCCGAGAGTGCCCCAGTTCCCCTCAAGGTCATAGAGACGCACAGGAGGTAATGGAGTCCCCAGGAAAGCTGGAGTGGAAAGGGTGGTTTGTACTTGGAGAACACTGTAGATGCAAGAGAACGGCTTTCTTTCCTTAATTAGCTTGATTCTGTTAATTGCTCTGTGTGTGTCCTATTAAAAGGAAGATTATTGGGCCATGTCCCTTAGATTCTGATTAGGTGCTTTTAAGTGGAACCCAGAGATGTGTATTTTAAACATGCAAGTGCTTTTTATTAGCTAAGTTTGAGAACATCTTCAGTCGGGAACATTTCTGTCAAAGATTTTTGTTAACTCGGGTAAGAAGTGAGAGACGAGACTAGGAAGTACCACTTTCACATGACACTTTTTCTTTTTTAAAAAACATGCTTAAACTGTTAGGAGGAAATGAGCACCCCCCCCCCGCCCCCCGCATCCCCCGCTCGCGCGGGTGCGCGAGGCCTGAGCTGTTCCGGCATCCGCCAGCGGAGGGCACCATAATGCAGCGAGAGCTCCGGCAGCTCCGCCGGGGTGAGAAGTTCACGGCTCACCTGGGGGCTGTGCGGGCGCCTCGAGGAGGCAGAGAGGGAAAACCCTGCCTTCGCTTCCTGGAGCCCTGCAGGGACCCCGAATTCCCACCCAGGCCGACCGTTTAGCCTCTGGTTTCTTTCCTAGTGATTGCAGATGACTGATTGCAGGCGAGCACCGCGGGGGTCGGGCTCGGCTCGCGTGTAGAGTAGCCTTGAACCCGGGCCGCCTCCGCACGCCTGCGCGCCGCAAACCCGGGGTCTTCCTGGGCTGTCGCGGACTCTGCGCACTTCCGGGGCGCCCCGGTGCCGGCCCCTTCCTGGGCTGGACATCCTGGCTCTCTGGCCCTCTCCCGTGTGGTCCTGGCTCCCTGGTCCCCGGCAGTGTGGCGCGGTGAAGGCTTTGGAGACGGTTTTGTTGAATCCCGGCCCTGTCACTTAGCTGTGTGGCTGTGGGCCAGTAGTTTGACTTTTCTGACTCAATTTCCTTGTCTTTACAATGGGATAACGATACCCGCCCTATAGGAATATTAACAAATACTGAACGAGGTTATCGCTGTGAAGTTTTTCAACACAATTTATTATAGACGGTATTGCTATTGTTTTAGTGCTAGCCCGAGGGATCAGAGATTTTCATATTAGGAGTTTATGACTGCCTTTCTCTTCCTCCTGGCTATCAGGGGTTTCATTTATTTATTTATCAAACAAACAAGAATGCAACATTTTCTATGTGCCAGGCACTGTTGGAAGTGCTTACAAATAGTAATTCATTTAAATCTAGCAACTTTGGGGCTGTTCCTATTATGTTTACTAAGCAAATAAGGAAGCTCTGGTTAATTTATCCCCAGGCCCAACAGCCAATAGTTCTTAACACAAGAACTATTTAGGTGGGAGAATCTGAACTTCTGGCCAGTCACTAGCTGAGAGCAAAGCCCATAGCTCAGTGTCTGAGGAGGGCAGTGTGCATGGCAGAAAGGCCCAGAGCAAGCTTACTCCTGCACTACTGGCTGTCCACCTTGGCAGGCTTACTTACATATTCTGAAGATAACACATCCACCTTGCTGGTGGTTTTGATTTAATGGTAATGAATGAACAGCTGTGCGTGCCCGACGTACAGTACACGCTAAATAAGTGGTGGCTATTTTTATTGTTGTGGCTTCTAGACGAATACCAAGCTAGTTTTTGCACACATATAGCTGGGACAGGAAGCCTTGCCCTGCGTGCCCCATCCTTACCTCTGGCAGAGGGAATGTCCCAGCCCTGCTCCTAGACTTTCTTTCTGTCCTCTTCTTCCAAGGCTAACCTTCTCCCATCCTCTCATGTCCTTTCTAGAGATTCTTGTGTTAAGAACTATTGGCTGTTGGGCCTGGGGATAATATAAGGAGCTACTCACTGCAATTCAGAGAGCATTAGAGGGAAAGTCAGAGAACCTGGCTTCGAATCCCAGCCCTGTAATGGAAAGCTGTAGGCCTGGCTGCAATCATGGAGCATCTCTGCACTAGGGAGTTAACTATGGTTGCCCTCCAACACCCAATTCCACCAGCCAGGTCTCTGTGGCTTGTCACTGTACTGAAGGTCCCAGTGCCCTAGCTTTGCACCCAAATCCCTGTCCAGGAAAGGAAGGGGTTGAAGATATGGATGCCTATTGAGGAAACTGACAGAGGGGGAGGAGAGAGCCTGGCCTGGGTGGGAAGGCCTGACTCTATCTCCCCGCCTGGGTTTAATGAGCTCTGCAAGGGCTGCTTTTCACCACCTTTTATTTGGTCAGACAGGGGGCTCAATAAATCTTTAGTTCCGTGGACTCCCCTCGCAGAGTTGTTGAAGGAGAAAGCTTTTTGCAAATGACTGGAAAGCCTTTTGCAAATATAAAGTGCTTATTTAGATGCAAACTAAAAATCCAAGGTGCCTGTGACTCATCTGGTACCTATTGTGCTCCCTGCAAAGACGGGAGGCTTTGCCTGTGTGATGGGTGCCATTTGAGAGCCACTTAAAGAACTCCCCGGTGAATGAATCTGGTTGCATTATTCTGGGCTCCTCTCGGAGGACTCTTAATTTTCACTGCCTGGTCGTATCCCCATCTTCTGACACATTCTCAGCCATCTCTGAGTGAGCTCTGACCCAGGATGCAGTGGGAGGGGGCAGACCTGCTGGGAAGGCTTGGCCACAGTGTGGGGGCCTGAGCTCCCAGATTTCCCACTCTGCTTTTTCAAAAAGAAAAGGCGGCTTTAATCCGAGCAGTCAGAGCTATGCCTCAGAATCTAATGACAATAGTATTACTTGCTTTCAAACTGCTTTTATCATTTCCTTTTCTTTCCTATCTCTTACCACCCTGTTATTACAGATTAGGGCTTCATGACCAAAAAATACTGAATCCATTTGGTCAAGTTTGTCAGAGGATGACTGGCATTGTGTGAAGACCAAAGGTCTGCGTGAATGACTGCATTTCTAATGAACTGACCAGCTATTTGGCATCACATGAACAGATTTTAATACTGCATACTGTAGACTGCTGTGAAGGACAATGGCAACGGCTTTTCTGAGGGCTATTTACATTGCTAGAATAGGCCAAGGCCTCCATTTTGAGATCTGAGGAGGAATGGGCCATACTGAAATACAAGCCCAGAAGGAGGATCCTTCTCCCCTGGGCCCTAAGGTGAGGCTGGGCCCCTGGGATTTCAGGCATGTGGGTGCTATGCTTTCTGGGGGTCTTCCTGGATAGGGCAGAAGCCAATTCAAGTTTTATTATTGGTTGTGTTTGAAGTGCTGAAAGAAAAGTGTGTGATAAGCATGGCTGCCACCACCAAAAAATCAGTCCTCTAGTGCAAACTAGAGAAAGATACCTCTTCCTGGCTGGCGAATTGCAAAATGTCATCTTTTCATGTGATAGGTTCCGGCCTGAGTACAAACTGCTAAATTATCGTGGCCCTGATTCAACACGGCTGAAGCCCCAAAACAACAATCCCCAAACATATCTTGGTAACGACCCCTTCTTCCTTCCCCACTCCAGCCCTGGATATAAACTTTTACCTTTCCCGCCCACACAAGGGAGCCTCCAACCAGCTCCTTACATGTCACTAAACCCACCCCTCAAGCTCCGCCCCTAGCTAAAGTCGTAAAGTCTCAGGCTCCCTGTCTCAGGTCAGAGGATCTGCCCATCTCTCTGCCCTCGGTCCTCTCCATGTCTTCAGAGTTAACAAAGGCTCCCTTCACCCCTTCTGCTTCACTGCTGCTGATAAAACCTAACATCACAGTTAACTCTAGACTTGCTTGGCAAATGGAGGGCTGGCTCAATTCCGTTCTGCAGAGCACAGCCTCAGCTTTATGCACAGCTCCTGTGTGTGTGTGAATGTATGTGAAAGGAAAGAGAATACAAACATTCTTGAGAAGGTGGAGAGAAGGGCTGGCTGGGAGTGTCCCAACCCCACTCCTAGACTCTCTCTGTCCTCTTCTTTCCAAGGCTAACCTTTTCCCATCCTCTCATGTCCTTTCTAGAGATTCTTACTTCTGTTAAGAACTATTATCCTGGGGATAAAGCTCAGTGGCACAGCGTTTGCTTGGCAAGCACGAGGTCATGAGTTTGATTCCTGGTTAAAAAAAAAAAAGAAAGAAAAGAATAAAGAACTATTGGCTGCCTTCAGTCAAGGACCAGTGAATTCAGTTCAGTATTCTTTGTTTAAATATTGTATGGGCACAGCAAGGAGATTCACTGGTGATAAGGATTTAGGTCTGATATAAGCATCTGGGGTGCTAGAGGCTACAATAATTGCAGCCCAGAATTTCCTTAAAACAATATATATTCCCCAAACAGGTACTAAAAATCCAGAAATTACATAATAGGCTTAGATGTTAGAGCTAACAATAAGATCCTTATTCTCTCTCTCTCTCTCTCTCTCTCTCTCTCTCTCTCTCTCTCTCTCTCCCTCTCTCCTCTCTCCTCTCTCTCTCTTCTCTTTCCTTTTCAGTACTGGGTATTGAACTCAGTGTCTCTGCCAAATGAGCTGGACCTTTTCTGAACTTTTATTTGGAGACAGGGTCTCCTTAAGTGACTAAGTTGCTCAGGCTAACTGTTCATTTTGTGAAAAAGATTGTATTGAAATATTCACATGTCACACAATCCACTTAAATGTATAATTTAATGTTTTTTGTTATATTTACAGAATTACACAATCATATCCTCTATTTTTAAACACACTCTTTAATGGCATTATTTCCAGAATTGTGAACACATTCTTTAATTTGCCTTCTCAGTTGGAGAGCTAATCAAGAGATACAGTAAAAACCCTCCAGTTGGCTGCTTGGTTTGCAACATCCTCTGTGGAAAGAGTTTTTATTTTCATTCTTTGGCTATTGTTCAACACTCCTGTTTTGGTGCATAAAGGAAGTTTGAGCCATTGCTGACTGGGGCCAGACACTAGCTGTGCAAGGAGAGGCAGCTGGCTACTCTGTGAGAGTTACAAGAGAGAGTGGTGCGCTGGCTCAAGGCTGACAGAATCAAGCTGTAGGAATTTAGAAGGGTTTTACAGGAAAGAGAGCATTGGGACAGACTCAGAGCATAAGAAGGTAGGTCTTAAGGAAGCCCAGAAAGAGAAGAGGCTGGAAAGGTGAACTGAGGCCATATGGTGGAAAACTTGAATCCTAGACTGTAAAGATAGTTTTAACTTTCATTCCACAGACTAAGGAGACAATAAAGAGCTTTAAGTAGGACAGTCTGGTGGATGAATTCTAGTGATGTGAAGGCCCAGTTAGTAGGCTGTCAGGACTTAGGCAAGAGGTCATGGGAGTCTAAAATAAGAAAGGTCAGAAAGCAAGGAAAGAGAGAGCTAAATCTGAAAAGATCACAAAAGTACAATATGTAGGCCCAGATTGCTCGAGTGTGGGAGATTAGGAACAGAGAGGAAGAGCTGAGTAAAACCCAGTATCTTAGGACAAAGATGCTATCTGTGAAAGGTCATCATAGGGTTTAGTGTTTTGATGCTTTGGCTTTTAAACTTAAAAAAACATTATAGTAGCTATACAATAGGATGTGTAAGCAGTATGTGATATAGATTTCAGGGTAGCAGGTAGGGATAGCTGGAGGTTTGGTAAATTTAACACAAAGTTTAACATTATTAATTTAGAGTCAAATAGACATGAGTTCCCATGATGGCTGGTCCCAGACTAGCTGTATAACTTAAGCAAGTTCTTTCCAGAAATAAAGATTATAATACTACCTAAGGATTGTTAAGGTGCAATGAGTCCGTGCATGTCAAAGCTTAGCGTAATGTGGCAAATTCTCAGTAAGTAGATGGTACTTGGATTCACCTCTTGGAAGTATCACATGCATGGACAATATTATTGGAAAAAGAGAAGAGATGGGGGCCAGCCAGATAGCTCAGCAGATAAAAGTGTATGCTTAGGCAGATGCAGGGGCCAGGGGTTTGATCCCCGGCCCACTGTGCTGGCCCTGCCTCTAGGGCATGCTGAGATGGTGGTTGAGACTGGGTTTGGTGGTCCATGCCTGTAATCCCAGTGCTTGGGAGGCTGAAAAACAGGAGGATTACTACAAGTCTGATCTGTGTAGTGAGACCCTGTAGACCCTGTACTAAATACCTTGAAAGAGAGAGAGAGAGAGAGAGAGAGAGAGAGAGAGAGAGAGAGAGACAGAGAGACAGAGAGACAGAGAGACAGAGAGACAGACAGAGAGAGACAAAGAGACAGAGAGAGAAGAGAGAGGATGTTGAGGATTCAGAGAATAGGTGAGAAGCTCTAGATTGACAGTGGAGGCCACAGGCTCCCCAGGGACCTCTCAGTGATCTTTCCTGCGCCAAATCTCAGGCTCAGGGGAGTGAGAGTGGAAAGAGGAGAGGGAGACAAAAGAGGACCCAGACCAAGGGCAGTGTGAGGTTGGGTACTTTTAGGGATAGTAATTGAGATTTTGGGGTGGAACACAGACAGCAGAGCCAAAATCATAGAAATCCATTTCAGCAGGCCAAAAGCAACTTAAAAATTTTTACTTGTTCTTAACTCTGTATGGGAAACCTATAGATCATAGCCATGCTTTGTAAAATTTCTTTCATCTCTTATCTACTTTTCTTCTGTCACCTACCTGTGCCCCACACCTGTGCGTTTCTTTCTCCTATCTACACTCCTTTCCTCTTTTCACTAAAAAAAGAAGCAAACAAATAAAACAAGTATGGAATTTCCTACCAAACAATTCCACTCATCTACAGAGTTGCCCATTTCCTTCCAGTTAGAAATCACAAAATCCCCAAAGGATGATGGAAAGGCAAACCCAGAATCCTGTTGAGGGGGCTAGAAGAGAGGAAAGCTTAGAAAATCTTACAAAATGACTATTTCTCTCCTGTCACAGAGGGATCATCTCAAACCAGAGTCTTAAAGAAAAAGGGGGAAAAATGTCCTTGTGTCAAGTCCTTCTTTTTAAAAAAAATTTATAAAAAATCATTTATTAGTTATTTGGTACAGGGTCTCGGTATGCAGCTTGGACTCACTGTGATCCTCAGCCTCCCCTGTGCTGGGATTACAGGCATGTACCACCATGTTTTAGTGCCCAGAATGGTGCACCTGGGGTCCCTGGACCAGCATGGCATGTAATACTGGGGATCAAACCCTGGTCTTTACACTTGCCAGGCAGGTGCTTAGACTGCCGAGCTATCTCCCCAGCCCAGCACGTCCTTCTTACAGGTGGCCCCACTGCCTCCCATGCAAAGCCTGTGCCTCCCCCTTCCTTTTGAAGTCATCTCTCTCCTAGGAAGCAGAATCTCAGCCCTACCTGTCTATGCTGATGGCACAGAGGTTCAGGATGCTGGCTGTACACATCATGACATCCAAGGTCACAAAAACATCACAGCAAATGCGGCTGAAATTCCAGATTCCACCTGTCACCTGGTATTGAAGACAAGAAGGGTGTTAGTGTTTCTCCTGACAAAGACATAACCAACTTTCTGGCTTCCCTATGCAGCTCAGCATAGACACTGACACACTCTTTCTGCTCCTGTGGTTACTGTAGGGCAGATGGACAGTGAGGGAAGGCCAAGATGTCCAAGCCAAGTTGCTAAAGAAAGAGCAAAGCCACAGAATGTTAGTGCTGGAAGGGATTTTCCAAATCAATCAGTGCAGTGTTTCTCAGAGGAGACCGCAGTGGGGTACTCACTAAGGATGGAGATTGCTGAATTCTCTGCAGACCAAGTGAGTCAGAATCTCTGGATCTGAGAACCATGGATCTTCATTTAAAAATAAACATCCTTAGGCATACTAAGTTTTGAAATTGCTGAGCTGGTCCAAACTCAGAGATGCTCCTTGTGACTAAGTGATAAGCCCATGGATGCATATTGGCCCACAGATGCACAGCTGGTAGTAAAAGAGTTTGGGTGACTGCCCAAAGTGCGTTTTGTGCCAAAAATGTCTCTCGAAAGCCCTCCATCCAATAGAAAGCTCTCCATGTACTCAGAAAATAATTTAAGAGCACATTTCTCATAAAATATAACTCCAAAGGGGGCAAAAAACCCTTCACATCAGGTTTAAAGCTTGAAAACACCCTGAAACTACATATATATGAACTTATATAGAATAAGTGTGTGACAATATGACTGCCTTTGACCCCTTATCTCCCTTGCTCTGATTGGGAAAACCTGGGTACAAGGGGGTGGGGAGGAGCCCGAGTTCTTTCTGCCACTTTCAGAATGAGGCAGGCTGGCCTTGCCCTCTTGCTTTGACCCTTGTGTTCCAAGCTCTGTCACCTCCTCTGAGTAACATTTATAAAAAGTCAGGAATTCAAGGAACTTCATTTACATTCTAGCACATTTCTGTTTTATTTCTTAGGCTTTTATATAACCTAATTGGACCAGGAAGGTGTGTCAGAGGAATTGTCACTTTCAGAATGTCCACAAACCTCCACTCATGGGCCCTGAGGCTTTGGGCATTTGCCAGCCTCCTGCCTGTGGGGCTGCCATTCTGGAGACCCTGTGCTCAAGGAGAGACCTGTGAAGCTCTGAGCCTCAGGCTGTGGCTGTGTTTTCATGATGTCTCTGCTAAGCAGGCCCAAGGGCTAGTTCAGAGGAAAGAGAATGGAAAATAGGCAAGGTAGCCTCTGCAGTGTCTTCTCTCCTACAACAGAGATGTGCAAAAGTGCTGTTCCATTGCCTGGTTTTTCTTGTCCAAGACTCCTCTGATTTGGCCAGCTGTTCATTCCTGCTCTATTCCAATAAAGCAGGGACCTGGAAGGCTGTCTCTTCTTTTTCTCTAACAATACCTTTTCCTTGGATTTATTTCTTTTTCAACCTCTCATTTTATGCCTATATTTGGTCATCTCCAGACTCTATTTTGAGATATGCTGACAGAAGATTTTTTTGTTTGTTTAAAAGCAATAATGAGAAGTTAAAACAAGTGAAGAAGCCATCATTTTTGTTCACTTGGTTATGGGTTTACTTTCTTTTAGTTCAAACATTTGGCTCTGTATAAACAAAGGCCTAAACTGAACTTATAGGAACTTAGAGAATGAAAGCTTAAAAAAAGAGATACAAGCATTCTGATCTAGAGTCATATAAGCCCAATGATTTTAAGGGAAACAGAAGAATGAAAGATAATTTTCTTATTATTACATAGGACCCTTGTGTGCTATAAATTCTCCTCAAAGTAGAATTTGCTATACTAAATTTCCTTTCTACACATGTCTACTATGGAACTATTTCTTTCTTTCTTTTTTTTGTATTTAGGGAAGGGTCTACAGGGTGTTCAGGGTCTCACTACTAGATCAGACTTGTAGTGATCTGCCTGTTTATAGCCTCCCAAGAACTGGGGTTACAGGTGTGTGCCACCACGCCTACTCTCAATCCCCATCTCAGCGCGCCCCACAGGCAGGGCCAGAACAGTAGGCCCAGGGATGGAACCCCTAGTCCCTGGGCCTGGTTGCAGGCATTTTTAATCTGCTGGGCTATTTGCCTGGCCCTTGCAACTATTTCTCAAATTGGGGGAAAACTACTTTTCTGTGTGTGTTGTTGGTAGTATAGGTGAGAGAAGAGAGTTCGGAAACAGCCAAATCTGTGCTTGCTGGATGCTAATTTATTCATTCATGCATTCATAAAGCAAGTACTTGTAAAGCTCCTAATATTCGGTCCACAAAAGGAGAGTACATTATGTGTGTTAAGAGATTTTACAATAAGTACTTGTAAGGTCTGCTCTTAAGGATGTCACAAGATAACCAGAGAAGCAAGACATTCCTGAATACAATAAAGATCAGCGTGAGAGCCTAATGTTGTTAATACAAACTAACATTTATTGAAAACCTACTCTACATGGGTCATCTACCCACCTGACCCATTCCAGGGATTTCTATAACTTTGATACTTCATATTTTGAAAGCTGAATTTGTTTTTTTGCTGTATGTGCTCTTAGGGTTATTGAGGAGTGTCTATGTCTCCTTTGATTTCAGATTAAGTGACTGTTACTTAACCACCTAGATAATAGGAAGGACATTCACTTGTTTGCTTTGGGTTGTCCCAGGCATGCAAGTATATCTGAAAGACTTGAATAGTGCCTGATAGACTTTGTATTTTTTTTTTTAATTTATTTATTTTATTTATTTATTTGTGTGTGTGTGTGGCCAGCTCAGCCCACCAGGGGGCGGGGCTGGCTGGCATGTGGTGCTGGGGGATTGAACCGCAGTCCCTTGTGCTTTGCTGAGCTTGTTCTAAGTAGGTGCTTTAGACCACTGAGCCATCTCACCAGCCCTAGACTTTGTATTTATAGTAATAGCTAACATCAGTTGAATGGTTAGTTAATGTCTGGTGTCCTGCTAGGCACTTTACATACATGGCCTCAGATGCTGATCATAATCCCAGGAACAGTCTCTGAAGAAATTGCACCTATCTTAAAGATTCAACAGATTGTCCTTGGCTGAGTTACTGTAAGAGAATAATTGCAGATTGAGACCAAAACTACACTAGGCTCTCCTTGGACCTTTAGTAAAATAGCCATTTACTTTTAACCTTGCATCTGACCTAACATTCCTTGACTATTATGTAAAACTTTAGTCATCGCTAAAGTCAGAGCACTTCTAGCCTCCATCAACCCTAAAGCTAAGAATCTTGTATAATATTCAAAAGTTATAGACTGTGTGTAGAAGAGATTTTTCTTCACTTGGCTCTAGGCTGCCTACCTGCAGCCCTGTCAATGAATTTTTCAGTGTATCGATTTATGGCCTTCCTTGTTTGCTACAAAAATTCATGTAACCTCTTTTGTGGCAGAACATGCCATTCAGAGACACTTGAATCCAAGTTCCTGGACCACGGTTACTAATTTTTGGCTCAGAATAAAATATTTCCTTGTATTCTGTAAAGCAGAATTGCTATGTTACATTGGTAGGATTATCATTACTCTTATCACAGAGACAGAAATTAAAACTTAGGCCAGCACATTGTCATTGTCATATGGCTAAAAGAGACATAAGCATTAGAATGTAGATTGTCTGTGCTGCTATGGGGAGGAATTGAGCAAGGAGGGGTGGCTGCTAGAGAGAGATGGGAGTGCGCAGACACCAAGGAAAAGGAGACAGTCAAATGCTCAGCAGAGATTTTTGTGTGACAGACTGTGTCATTTCCTTCCTGGGGAATGAGAACTCACCTTGTTGCCTTTACTCAGGGTTACAAAAAGCAGTGCAAAAAGCAAGGAGGGCTTCTGCCTCAGAGAAAGCAGCCAGGTGGCTTTCTTTGCTATCCCTCTGTCAATCCCTTAGGAGCTAAATCCTTTGAGTTGTCCTCTAAATTCCAGACACCCACTGGAGGCAGCTGCATTCTCTCCTTCCTCTTTACCTGTCTTCAGAATCTGCCATCAAAATTCCGATTTTCTCCTTGATCTTAGTTGAGTGTCAAGAAGAAAACAACCTGATTAGCTGATTAAAGTAATTCCCACTAAGGTGCCATCACTTAGCCATCCCTGGAGCTTACTCATTAAAATGATTCTCTAATTGGTGAGACTTGTAATGGAAATGTTAAAGTGTTCATTTCTTATATATAAATATATATTTCAAGTACAAATACATAAATATTTTATCATATACTTATATATAAAAGACATACATATAAAATACATAATGGATATTATATATTTGTGGCTCACCCTTCCACATCTTGTAAATAATAGTGAGGAATCAATAAAGAGCAGCAAAGTACCAAGAACATGCCAGATCACCCTCACACATAATCTCACAGCAATGCTGTGAGGCAAATATGATTTCTAACATATAGGAAATGGAGATATAGAGGTTATTTGGTTAAAGACAGATAGCTCATAAAAGGAAATGGATTGAAAACCCCTTAATACCAACCATTATTCTGTCTCTCAAAGGTCAGTATTTTGGCACAGTATTTCTGAGAAGAGTACAATTTAGCTTCATTCCAATATCACAGGATGAAGAAAAGCTGACATTTGTCCATATGTTTACCCATATACTGCTATTTATTGAGTGTCCATCATGCACCTGGTATTTGGCTTGAGTAGGTGTGTGGAAATGAATTATAAACCTGTTTTTGTTCCTAGGGCCTCAGTATACTCTGTGTGTGGTATGGTGTGGTGTGGTGTGGTGTGGTGTGGTGTGGTGTGGTGTGGTGTGGTGTGTGTGTGGTGTGTGTGTGTGTGTGTGTGTGTGTGTGTGTGTGTGTATAAGCATGATGAAACTGAGGACCCAGAAGATAGATGCTAAGAAAACAACTATGATATAATATGGTAAGTGCTGACAGTAAGATAAGTACAAAGTGTGGGAGATCATGAAAGGTAAAGTGATTTTTGAAATTAAAGCAGAAAAAAGTAAAAAAAGAAAGCTGATTGATTTAAGCTCTTTAGAGACATAATTCTTTCTCCAAAATTCTAATGAATAACTCACTTCAGAATTATAGGCAGCCAGGTGGTGTTACTCTCACTTGCTAATGAATGTAACTCCCTTTGGCAATACAGAAGGTGGGAGTAAGCAAGAAAGTGTCTTCAGGTACAGAAGTTGGCTATTGATTTTCCACAGACACAGCCTAAGGCAACATTTCCCAAATTTACTGATTAGAAGGCAGCATTTCCCAAGTCACCAGAGGCTCTTGTTTAACAAATGATTCTGAGGCCTCACTACAAATAGTAAATCCTGTAAATGACTTACTCTTGGTGGTTTGGGAAACATTGGCCTGGGAGGGCATAACATTATCATCAGAAATGTCCTAAACAGGGCTCCTTACTCACTCAGTGTGCCATGGGTCTCAGGCTTTACAGTCAACCTCCCAGAGGAATGCTTTGAAATGCATAAGACAGAGACCTACAATGGGTCACAAAGGATACAAATTATATGGAACTACAGTTACCAAAGTTTTAAAAACAAGTACCTCTTAAATAATTCATTGAGTAAGAAGTACAGGCACGGGCCCACCATTCCTCTAATTTCAAAGAATGATGAATATGAACACTATCTCAAGATGTCTGCAGCAACCATACTGTGATTTGAAAAATCTGAAAATGCACATCACTGAGTTCCACTGGTGACTGTAAGGATTTTTTTCCTGCTAGGGGTTGATGACTACATTCATAATTAAAGAAAGTGTTCAATTCCAGCTTAGTGAAAAGAAAGAAGTAATTTCATTTTTTGATGGAATCCTCAGGTTAAGAACTGCTGGTCTGAGGCAATGGATTTCTAGTTGTTTTAGGGAGCTATTCAAGGGCAAAGATGGAATTTCTTTTCTAATTAGCTTCTTCACTTCATTTTTATCTGTCACACTTGTAGTCTTGAGAAAGGCTTGCTGTGGGAAAAGATAGAGTTAATAAATAAGAATTGTTCACTTCATTGCATCCTACTTTCCTCATCTTGCCATGGCAGTTTTGTAGGTTAGTGGCTCCCAAATGTTGGGGAGCTGACAAGCCAGCTGTGCGTCACTCACTTGGGGTGGGACTGGGGTGGAGGCCTATTACAGCAACTGCAACTTTCCAGCCTACTGTGGAAATTCTTGTTTGGGAGGTCTGAGGTAGACCCAACAGTTGGTGTTTTAAAGACGCAACAGACCCCTTCCCCCATGAATGTTTCCCTCAGAGCAGCTCAAAACCTAGGTTCATAAGATCATGGAGCAGCTCATTTAATACGCAGTCTCCACAGCACATCCCCAGAGAAACCTGTCTCCAGGAAATGACCAGGAATTTCTTCTGTTTCAGTCACATTTCAGAAAGGATGCAGAATAATTGTTAAGGCCTTCCAGTTTTTGCAGCCTGTGATTTATCAAAACCCAGAGATTAGTGAAAACTTTGTGAGAATCTCTTGCTTTTGTTTTCCAATGAGGACTTCTCAATTGCTATCATCTAGGGGCTTTTTGAACTATCATAAAAGCCTCCCTTAAAAAATTCTTTTAAATAATCAATATAAAAAGTAAATACATAATCTATATTCTTGCAAGCTACGATTCCTCCTTCCCCAAAATGTTGCTGTTCTTTCCCATCTTTTTAATCTGACCTTAATCTGTTTTTCTTTGGTGTGTTTTACTGAATGAATCAGGGAATAGAATCTTGTTATATTTTGTTTGCCTACATTTCCTACTTATTATGTCTTTTCACATGTTCATAGTGGGGCCCAAGTACTCTGAGTTTAGTACAGTTACTCCTCAGTTTATGATGGATTAAGTCCCCCAAGCCCATAGCATGTTGAAATGTATTTAACACAATCAACCCACCAAATACCATGGCTTAACCACTCCAGGGCACTGTGGACCAGCTGTTGTCTCCACTTAGTATTCACTGGCTGGCTGGGAGCTATAGCTTGTTGATGCTGCCAAACATCACATGGGAGTATTATATTGTGCATGGCTAGCCCAGGAAAAGATCAGAATTCAAAATTTAAAGTACAGACCAGCCAAATAGCTCAATAGCAAGCAGGCACAGGAGCCAGGGGTTTGATCCCTGGGCCTGCCATGCCAGCCCCGACCCCGGGGCATGCCGAGACAGCAATTGAGACTGGGCATGGTGGCATATGCCTGTAATCCCAGCACTTGGGAGGCTGTAAACAGACAAATCAGTATAAGTCCAATCTAATAGTGAGACCTTAAACACCCTGTAGACCCTTCCCTAAAATGCAAAAAATAAATAAATAAATAAATAAAATTGAAGTACAGTGACTAGTGAATACATAATGCTTTTACACCATCATAAATTGAAAGTCATGAAAAGGTTAAGCCAATTGGAAGTAGGTTTTCTTTTATTTAAAATTTAAAGAATCTAAACACATATTTATAGACTTGTAGATATTTTAGTTACCAAAGTACTCTCAGTTGATAATAGCTGAGGCTAACATCAGCCCACCATAGAAAGTGCTACTGTCTTCTCCATCATGTTCACTGAATTATTTGTCTTTTGACTCCCAGGACTAAGTCCATGAAGTGACCCTGTGTTGGAATGACCTTTATCCAAGTAAATTCCAAAAGCAGCAATGTTGTGTGACAATTTATTGTCTATTTTATAGTTAAAGTTGTTCTGCTGATTCAGGCTTGGCCAGTTAAACTTATGTGAAAACCTTACTTAGAGAATGCTTTGAACCAAGACACTATTCAGTTTCTGTCTGTGTCTTTGTCTCCATGTCTGTCTATCTCTCTCTGTATCACTTTTTTTCTCTTTCTTATCCCCCTCCATACTATTTTTGGATAGTGTCATGGTGCTGCAGGCTTTGATAGACTAGCTTTCCAAGAGTGGAGAAGGGGAAGGATAGAAAAATGTGTTCTACAACTCTTCCATGGAACAGCTGAATTAACACCAGCATACCAAAAAATCACTTACGTCTAGAATTCTCATATGTGAGAAAAATAACCCCTGTTTGGTTAAATCATAGCTATTGAGGTTTTCCAATATTTATAGTTTAAACATTTCTAAAATTGGCACTTTTCCTTCAGAGAATATGGATGTATTCAAATCGAAGTACATGGGTTTATGAACTAGGTGCACATTTTGGCCCCCAAATGCTGTTTTTCTTACATGTCCTGTCTTCTTTGGGGGCCTCAACTGGATCACAGTCTTTGTGTTCAATTTGTGTTCTTTCCCCTCAGGTATAAAGAAGGAGTTACTAGAACAACTACCCTAAGGATAAATATCTGGACTTTCTCTGAGACATGTAGACTTGTATATTCATAATCCTTGTAAAGACTAAGTGCTCTTTTGTTTTCATTAAGGCACCTCATATGTCCTGAAGAAAGACAGTAAAACACTCAAGACTAAGAAAAATAGACTGGTTTGGATAGAAGATCTACTCCTCTGAACTAGAAACAATATCTTAACTAATTATGTATTATGCTGACTGTTTTAAGTTGTACCCTATCTTTTATCAAGACAGATTCTTTGACTGTTAGAGAAAATGATTCAGAGATATTGAATTGCATCGACTAAGGCCTTGAGACAAATTGATAAGACCAGAGACTCCCCCCAGAGTTTATTTTTCAGTGGACAGATGTCAATGCTCTCTAAGTCTTCTTTATTTGAACGTAGAAGGGTTTCTTTGGTGGGGGAGGGGAGAACTATGCTCTTCATTACTGAATACCACTGTCAAATAATCTGGTAGTGATTTTTTTTGAAGGGAACTAAGATCTCCATCCGAACTTTTCTCATAGGGGAAAACACATAGACATTACTACATAGATTTCACTAATGCCTTTAACCACATTCAGTGTGGCTTTCCACAAATGAAGTTGTTCTTCTATGCTCACAAGTATAATGGGGATATCATCTATATTGGCAGGTATGGTTAGAAAAAGATGCATGAGTTTTTAGTGTCCATCTTCTGAACAAGTCACTTTGAAGGCTTTCTTATATGGTCCAACCAAAGTCTAAAAACAATCACAAATGGATAGCCAAAGCGTGCCTCTGAGAGACTTTAATGCAGACACTAAAGTCTGGGTTTTATTCAGATGGAGTATCTTGGGAAATACTCACTAGATGAATGTCCTCTGCCTGAATTTATTTCTGACATCCTTCTGGAGGACTAAAGAACTTTCGTGGTGCATAGGGGTGGAAGGAAAGACTACATGGTGGTGGCAGTGGAGCTATGAATTACTGACTAACCCACCATGGACTGTCCGACCTAAAATGTTTCATGCTTGAAAAGAAACCACATGTTTCTCTTTCCTATTATCATTGGATATAAAATTATAAATAGTTCATCTTTCTTTACCCTGAAAGTCTGCCTATAACAATGACAGTAGATGAAGATGATGCCAGCAGGAATTGCCCATACAATGCAGGCGTTACAGAGCAGGTATATTTAGTCATTCATATATCAAGTATTTAGCACATGTTATACATCAGGGAGTGCGTTTGGACTAGAGGAAAAGGAGAAGAAAAATATAGCTGCTGACCTCAAGGATGACTCAACCTAATTGGGTTTATGGAAAGTCAAGACAATTACAAAATCTTTCAATATCAGAATTATCCTTACTGGGAAGAATACATATTTTTCTTAAGTATTCTCTTAGCCTTTAGATCTACACTAATTAACCTAATTACTTTTTTCTTCTCTTTTCTTTTTTGTATTTATTTCTTTCCTTTGTACACCCTCCATGAGATCATAAGTCTAATTTTAGTTCTCAATCATTGTTTAATACCAGTACTGGCATAGGCAGCCTATGTTCAAGGCTTGTGCTCTCCCATGATATGTCATACTTAATTAACTGTCACCTTCACTATTAATATTAACTGAAATATTAATTTGATGAATCTTAATTTCTCTTAATCATAGAATCATTTTAATTCTTCATTGGATATCTCTTTAGGATGACACACAGTGTAGAGGAGAAATCTTAATAGCATATTAAGGTGTTTCAAAAGTCTTTTTAGTAATTGTGTATTTTCTTGGTAGGAGTATGTTTCTTGGAGTGATGAGGCACCCTGATTTTCTTGTTAGTGAATGGATGTTTTGTCTTGATCACCTACTGACTCTATTTTGCACTTTCAAATGAAAATACTTTCAAATTTAAGAAATATTTCACCCCAGAACAACTCTCCAGAGTCTGTTATATTATGTGAGTGGTGAAGGCTTTGTACTATTAATAGAGGCATTAGAAATATAAATTTGAAAGTTTTGTTTATGCCCTCAGTAGCAGAGACTGTGAAGAACCAATACCTGGAGGAAAACACTAAGATGGAGAACAACCTAACCATCAAGAGAAGCTATTAGCAGACTACTCTTTCTAACTTTTCTCTCATTCATTAAAATTTAGCTTTACTTTTCAGTAATTTGTTTTTTCTTCTCCCTGTGACCCTCCTGCACATCCTCACCCTGCATATATTGAACTGAAATAGTAATAAGATACACACAGGATTGCTTCCTGAACTCCCTCCATAATTGAGATGGCACTGGCCCAGAGTCTTTTCAGAAAAGTTCTGAGTCAATGCCAGTCATTTTGATTCTAGACATATTGCAACAGGAATGATTAACACTCCTGGTTCTGATGGAGATGGACGGGGACTACCTTCAACAGTATCATCTATCATTAAAGGGAGAATACGAGGAATGTTCCTTTCTTCCCCAGTTCCTAGACCACTACAAAGTATGTTGAGCTGTAAAGCCCAGGGTCTCAGGGAAGACAGACAAATACAATTACAAGGGCAACGTGCACGTGGAGCCCACTTACCTCAAGGTAGACCACCCAGGGCATCACCAAGGTGGCGACCAGCAAGTCTGCCACAGCCAGGCTCACCACTAGGTAGTTGGTAGTAGTCTGCAGGGCCCGCTCCCTCAGTACAGCCACACACACAAGGCCATTCCCGAAGATGATGGCTACGATGAGCACACAGTAGGACAAGGCGTAGTAGGCATACGGGCGGGCCCGGTTGGCACCTGTGGAGTTCTCTGCCCCACAGGTGGAATTGATGTGGCTAATCAGTTGACTCAGAGACGCCATAGTCCAGAGGGAACAATCTGACCCAAAAGTGCTCCTGGGAGGAGACAAAACTATGTCAGAACATTAAAATCTCTGATGTTTGGATGCTTAAATACATTTCAAAATTTATTGTGTGAGCAAATATTTGTTGAGCATTTCCTATATATCAGGCACTGTTGTAAGAATTTGGGGTACAGTAATACACGATAGATAAGAATTCTTCCCCTCATATATTCAGAGGAGAAGGCAGGTAATAGGCAAGAAAAGTTATAGTATGCTCAGTGATAGATATGTATTCTGGAGAAAAATAGATCATGGAGGAGAATGAGGATTGGTGTATATGTAAATGGTTGACTGAGTGTAATTCTACCACTGGCGAATGAGTCACGACCTGAGGGTAGTAAGGAAGCAGGCCATGCAGACATCCGGTGGGAGAGTGGTAGGAGCAGCAGGTGCCAACAGGAAAGACTGCATGTGAACAGGATCATACGGAGGCCACTGTGCTGCAACTGAGGGAGGCAGCCATAGCAGGAGGAGGTAAGTCTGAGAGGTTGTGTAGGGCTGCTGAAAGAGCCATGCTTAGTTACATTTTGTTTCTTAGTTATTTTTCTCTTGTGGCTGTGACAAAATAACCAATATCCAAAGTTAAGGAGGAAATACTTATTTATCTCACAGCTTGTAGAGGTGTCAGTCCATAATCAGCTGGTGCTGCATGGTAGCATGGCAGAGGGGCAATCGTTCATGGTGGTCGAAGATCGCAAAAGCAGTAAGAGCAAAAGGAGAGGAGCATTGTATCCTTCCCTTACATTGTATGGGTTACCTTCCATAGGGTGAGTGTAGTACTCACACATCCAATCCCAACACTAGGCAATGAACCAATCACAAACTCTAGATTCAGCTGCCTCCGAAGAGCCTGCCCTTCTAAAACTGCCTGCGGCTTTGTGGTGACATTTAGTCACAAACCATAACAGTCTTGTTAAGTCACCTAAATTGCCCAGTCTGGGCTCGGACTTCAGATTCTCCTACCCCAGTCCCTAGAGTCCTGAAATTAGAGTTGTGTGTTACCACATGTAGCAAACCTTTCTAATTTTCAAAAATTTTGTTGCCAACTAAAACATTTAAGCCTTATAAAGTTCTCTCCCCTGAGACAGGAAATTAGGGTGTGGCAAAGCTGACTAGAGAAGGAAGGGTGACAAAAATCTCAGGACACATGTGCAGAGAGATTCTGAAAACCTGCACATGAACTTCTCATGAGAAAATTGAGCAGGTTTTCTATAGGATGGTGTAGACCTGACATTCACTTGAGGAGTAGATGACACAAAAAGAATAGTCAGGGCCTGGGAGATGGCTCAGTAGAATAAGCGCTTCTCTGGCAAGTGCAAGGGCCTGAGTTCAATCCCCAGTTCCTAAGGAGGGGGGGGGGAGTCACCATTGAGCTTTTGCCACTGTGTTTACTCTTGCATGATAGACTGTCCTCATTATGCACAAAGAAGTAGGGTGTACTTCTTTTTCTGCTTTTACTTAGCCAAAACTCACTCTGCAGAGCCTTTTTCTTTTCATACCTTTAATGAAACTTTGTGGGAAGTTTGCTCAGTAGAATAAAGGGCTGGGAAGATAGCTCAGTAGAATAAGCACTTGCCTGGCAAGTACAAGGGCCTGAGTTCAATCCCTGGTTCCACCAAAAAAATAAGTAAGTAAGTAAATAAATAAATAAAACTTTGTTATCATTTCTGCTTGTCTTGACCAATTCTTTGCTCAGGATAGAACTTTGAAACCACCTCCAGAAGGAGACCTCAACACCCCCAAACCTGGTAGCACTTCCACTTTGTTCAAAATTGCTTTCTATAGACCAGTGATTGACCAGTTTTTGACCTCTAACCTCTAAATGTCTTTGCTTTTCAAACAGGGAAATTAAGACCCAAAGTAATAAGTAACATGTCTTAGTTCTATGTCTTGTTAGTGGTAGAACCAGCGTACAGTTGTTTAGTATTTCTTTTGGCATCTGAAAGCCATAACCATGTCATCATCCCATTGGAAAGAACCAACTCTCAAACTGGAGATTTTGGGTTTAGAGTAAGAGAAGTACCAGAGTTAATCAATTGTACCCATAACACGTTCATTGGGTTTTAGCCCTAAGTAAAGAGCCACATTTGCATATTCTGTGGGGGCACAAAAATGTTGAAGAAATTGCCTTTGGGCCAAGGGTAGCACTGTGTTGAAGTCATGTGCTGGGGAAGATATGAGGCCTGTGACTTACAGTGTGGCCCTGAAACCCAAGCAAGACTTACTGCTGTGTCAGGCTCTGGACTTTTGTAGGCTCTGCTTTGGTCCCCTGCCATGGGCTGAAGATTCATGTCCCCCCAAAATGGATCTTTTGAAATCATAACACTCAGGATGATGATATTAGGAGGTGGAGCTTTTGTGAAGGTCGTTGGAACTAGTGCCCTTATAAACAAGACCAGAGAGGAAGCTAACCTCCTCTGCCATATGAGTACATAGTGAGAAGATAGCCATCTATGAACTAGACACTGATTATGCTGGAAGCCTAACTTTGGACTTTTAAAAAATATATATTTGGTTGTTACAGGTTCTCACTATGTAGCTCAGACTCATGGTAATCCTCCTATTTTCAGCCTCTGCAGCACTGGCATAGCAGGCATGCGCCACTATGCATAGACTCTGTGGCCAGCTCAGCCCACCCTGGAGGTGCGGCTGGCAAGGCATGTGGTACTGAGGATCAAACTGTGGTCCCAACATTTGCCTAAGCTTGCCTAAGCAGGCACTTTAGCCATTGAACTATCACACTGACCCCCTAACTTTGAACTTTTCAGCATCCAGAAATATAAAAAATATACTTCTGTTGTTTATAATCTGCTTTGTCCGTGGTATTTGTCATAGCCTCTCAAATGGATGAAGATACCTTGTTCTGGTGATACCCTACTGACAGTTCCTAGGAACAAGTTCACTAAAAGCCCTCACACTTCCATGTAGGCCACACTGATGGTGCAAAGATCTGAGAATTCTCTACTTGCTTGGTGTTTGTTTCCAAATGATCATAGGCCTCATTATGGATCTCTCACTCTGACAGTAGAATGTATCATCTGTGTGTGGGACCCCTGAACCCATGTGGCACTCTTATTAAGCTCCGATAAATAACTTCAGTGCAATTGAGGTGGAGAAAGTAAACAGAATCCCTGAGCAGGATAGGGTTACACTCTCACATTTTGTATGGAATTCCAAGGACCTTAGAATCATACATTCTTTTTTTTTTTTTTTGGCAGAACCGGGGATTGAACTCAGGCCCTTGCACTTGCCAGGGAAGTGCTTATTCTACTGAGCCATCTCCCCAGCCCTGGGAATCATAAATTCTAAACTAGCCTTCCACATTGTAACATTTATATTTGGTAATTATTTTAAATGTTTATACATGGTATATACATACCACTGGGAACTCTTGCTTCATGACCTAACAGAAGTAGAGGCTGGCGTGGAGGCCAGGATTTGTGCTCAATTTTGGATTCTGCAGCTTTCCTTGAGCTAAGGAATTGGCCTTATCATGGCTATTATTTTGTACCTCACTTGGAAATGTTTCAACCTGCAATGTGGAAGCATTAAAATGAACAAATGATTGGAAAGGGGTGACTGACTTGGAATGAATTCAGAGAATTGTTTAAAAAATATTCTTTCTCTTGGCACATTATTTGCAGTCAATATATTTTAAAACATAATAATAATTCTTGATAATGATTATAATTTTCTCATTATTCAGAGAAGGGTAGCCGCTATTCGGTAGATAATATTGCTGCTGCCAAAAGCTTTTGGAAAAATACAATGCCTTCTGATTGTTCACCACAGTTCTACCTCCAAAGGAAGGCTCAAACCCAGAACACTTTCCCATCTGCAACAGGGCCTTGGGGAGCAGTGACCAGAATCATTCTTCCTGGGCGTTGAAGTTGGTTAATGATGTCTTGGCCCCATCTCAGATTGTCAAGTAAGAAGGATGGAGAAGGCCTTGGGACATTTTTTACTACCTTGCTGGACTTTTAAACTCTGCCAAGAGGTTTGACAGCTGCTTAAGCATAGCACAACTGAATGTCGATGGTTAATTATAAGGTGGGAGATCTTCAACTTGGAACATTGATTCTCAGCCTGATGTTGAAATTACAATTTCATGAAATTCTGATTTATTTTTTGTGTTGAGACACTGTGTTCTCTCAGGCCTTGGAATTTTTCGATTCTTTACATTGGCAGGTGGGTAAGACATGATTGTCCAGGCAGTTCCTGATGAGTTGTGGAGGTGAGAGACGAAAGCAGAAATGAATGAGATGCTTGCCCACTTCCTATCTCTCAGCTAATTATTTAAACCTTTTTCCTTCTTAGATATTTTTAAAAATCAGAATTGCTTACATAACACAGAGCTGGGCTGAGATTTTTTTTCTTTCTCCCTTTGATACATACACTAACAGATAGTAAACTGATCGCAGTTAGGAAGAAGCTGGGAAACTGAAGAATTCATTACTCAATAATCACTCTCTAAGTAATTCATTATGATAGACTGGTTTCTTCATCAACAAAACATGGATAAATCATCTCTACTTCATAGGGTTATTGTGAAGAATAAATAAAATTATGTATGTAAAGGCTTGGCACTCCTGGCTGGATTATTCTTTGCTGTGGAGAGCTGTGTTGTGCATGTGGGACATTTAGCAATACCCCTGGCATCTACCCATTAGATGTCTCTTGGAGGAAGGGGAAAATTGCTCTTCCCACTGAGAATCAGTGCTCTAGTACAAAGTCTGAAACACATTGCTTGAAATATGGTCATTTTTATTGTTAACAGGATGTTAACAATAGTACAAATAAGTGAAGTGGTCGGCGAATGAAGTTATAGTTGAAGACTGAACAGGACTTGGAAATTAGGAGGTTACTGGTGATTTCAGCAAAGAATGCTAGGAAATAAGAAAGCAAAGGTAAAGGCTAGATTACCAAGTGGCCATTTAAGATATATTACACATAGAATTACTAGCAATTGTTAAGAAATTGTTAATTGCTTACACATTACTGATTTATCTTGGTCTTTATAATGTGTTCTACCATCTTTTGGGAGCATAACTTAGCGTAAGAAGCAGAAAGATGGTCAGTGGTCAGGTCTCCCCCACACTTCCTCCTGTGCTGGTGATCAATCCCTTGGTGCAGAGTAAAGGTTTCCCAGAAACATTTGCTGGGCACATTTTTGGCACCTGAATACTCATAAAGATTCACAGTGTTTTAATTACTTGTTCTTTTTCATTAAGAATTTTGAATTAAGCAAGAATCAAGAAACACCTTGGGTCCTCAGCCTCCTTCTAAACACAACCACTTCCAGGCTACTTCTGTGCAGCGGCAGCAGTGCTTCACACACGTAGCATCTCTACAGTACAGTACAGGTAATGCCCGTACTCTCATTATCTGAGCAACTACTTTGAAGATGCAATACCCATTATAACAACCTTTACTAATTTCTTATCTTGTTTTGAAATTTTGTAGCAGTTTTACTTTTTACCCATTATCTTTAAAATGAAGAAAGAGAGGACTTTAAGTAACTTTCTCAAGATTACACAGGGCATAAGGGTCTGACATGAGTCAACTTTTGATCTCAGATTTCCCTAAATCCAAAACTAATAACTTGCTAAAGTGTTTGTGCTGGTGGAAATTCATCTCGGGAATGATTCATGAGTTGAGATAGGTTTTCCTCAAACCAGAATGAAGCAGCTTGGTCACAGGTTCCGTCACTTATCTTCTCCCTTATCACAGGCCCCTGAGTGTTGCCATCTATGATGTTTTGCTTGGCTACATCCTGAACACAACTATCTCCAGAGCTTTTCTGGTTTGGGCTTCAATTCAGACATGTTAAGTGGTCTGATAAAATTAATAATTATAATAGCTGAAATTTATGAGCATTATCATATTTAAACCTCACAACAACCTGATGAAGGAAGCAGGTGCTATTATTATCCTCATTATGCAGATGAAGAAAGCAAGTCATGGAGAAATTAAGTATCATGCTGTCATGAACCAGTAAATGATGGAGTGGATGCAACCCAAGATCTGTCTGAGTCTTGAGCTTGTGTTCTTAACTAGTCCAGCATTGTCATGAGGCAGGAAAACTTGAAATAGGGACTAATTTTAAGATCTTGCTTTTTTAGAATATCTATGCACATTGCCTTGGTAAGCTCCTTGAAGTGAATGCAGGTGCACACTGCTCATGGAACCAGTGGGAGTTACATTGTCATTATTATTGGAGGTAGTCTTTAGCATTTCTATGGCACTATATTCTTGCAAATTGCTCCCTAGTTTATTTTCCTGATAAAGATTCACAAGTGCATTGAAATAATAGCATATTTATATATTTGGGTGCGCTTACATTGTTGGTAGCAAATGTACAGAGGAAATCTATAGCTAGTTACTGAAATGTAAGGTAATATCAATTTTTTCATCAAATCTGCCTAGGGAAGCTGAGCACCTTTACATTCCTTGCCACTCTCTCAGGATGGAGCTTTCTGTCCTTTTAATCAGAGATGAAATGGAGGAACTCATTAGTTCAAGCACTAAGCAAATATTAATTGATGAAAAATTTCAATGCATTAGAAATTAAATGATATTGGGTAAAATCAATTTGGTGTTTCCTTTAGTGCATATTCCAGTACAATAACCTTTCCATTTAGATACTATCTGTATTTTTCTTCTTCAACATCCCTGTTCACTGCTAGTCATACAGACCTTTGAAAGCATTTAACTACAGATGAGCAATTGCTAAGATAAGAATCTTTTTATATTGTTGCTCCTTAGTTTTGGCCATGAGCGATTCCAAGGCCATGTCAAGCAGCTGTCCTTCACTTTCACTCTAAGAGAGACCTTTCACTGACCTTTTAGTATCAGTAAGCAAAGGGCATCACCTATAAAGTGTAAACAAGCATGCAGAATAAGTTTAGAATCCAAGTTCCATTCTGCTATTGCTGCATTACTATTTTTTCATGCATATTGATGGTATTTGATTAAGTTGTATGTATGAATTGGAATAAGTGACTAATTGCAATAACTTTTGTTGTCCTAGTAAGCTACATTAAGTAATGGATGTTCCACAATTAAACAACAACAATGCCCTCAAAATCATATACTGTGATTGAAGAAAATATACACAATTATCATCTCAAGTACTACATATCTCTGTTGGGAATAATTGGATTCTGACTTGGAAACAGCCTGACTTTAAATAGACCATTGAAAATAGTGCCTCTCCAAACCCTCAGCCCTGGATTACCAGGGTAGTGAATTGGGGAGTTTCAAATAACAGACCCTTACAATTAAGCAAAACACTTAAGAGAAATACAATCAACTTTCATACAAATCCCAGGAATAATTATAGCTTTTTATTTTCTATCTTTTATTTCTGCCTTGCTATAGCTTCTAGAGTCCACAGAGGAATTTTTTTTTGGGAGGAAAGAGAAAAGAATAGGTTTCTACTGTCCAACCACTGAAGGAAAAATGAAAGCAGTTTCCTTGGGTTTTTAAAATCAGAGTGGTATGGGATTTTTAACACATAGTTGTTTCAAACCAAGGAACTTCAACATAATCAAATAATCTTCCAGTAAAACAATATGTATTAAATTAGAAATAAAAAGAAAAACTACTTACCTTGAAAATTTCTGGAAATTGTGGAGTTTTGTACCTCAGCTCTCGCAGCCATTTATTGACAACAGATATACCCAGGCAAAGCAAACTTAGCTTTTGCCAAGACCCAGAAGCTATGGAAATGAACAGAAATAAAATCACCCATTTTTGCCTCTAAGCTGAAATTACTTGTATGCTGCTCTTCCAGCTTCCCTGTTAGACCTTACTGCATGCTCCATAGCTGCTTTCCATTGTATCCGTTTTCCCTAGAGGATTCAGGAGGGACCCTAAATTAAAGGTTTGGGTCAGCTGTTCAGAGGCTCTGTCCTTGGTGCTGAAAAAGAGATGGAGTAGGCATAAGCAGGATCCGTTTTCTACCTTGCTCTCCTCTTTCCCCTGTGTCTCTGCTTCGTTACTGTGCTTTTTAGTACATGTGTGTTCTCCCTTAGTGCTCTTTTTAATCTCAATTTTCCACTTTCTTTATCTTTATGCTTTAATTTCTCTTGAATAACTCTCCCCATTCTCTACTTAATTGCCTTTCCAGCTTTTGGTGGGTGTAAAGATGATTGGCTCAGAAGAAAGAACAGATCAAGAAATTGATACCACAAGTGGTTAATGGAAATCAGTGCGATTTAAAACACAATTGACAGAATAATTGAACTTGGAGGTGTATTCTGTCTGAGAAAAGAAGGTTAAGGGAAATATATTACAGTGGAAGCAAAACTGAGGCATGGAATATAACTAGTGATACAAATGAAGCTAATACTATGTGAAATATTAAAGGTTTATCTAGCAACATTTTTTTTGCTTTCAGAGAACTTGACAAAATTGTCTATTTGTTCTTACTTCTTCTATGAGACACGTTTTGTTAAAATTTAGTTTTAAAACAGTCTAAATAAGACGTAACTCAGGACATTGTTAACAAAAGTTAGAATTAGAATTTAGACAGTGTTAATTTTCACTTGATTATGCAACTTTACCATGTTAACTACTTCATGTTCTCTTGTTTTTAACTTCCTCTATTTCAGAGGGAGGGCAGTAATTCTTTCATTATTTTCTCTGCCAAGAGTGGATAAGATTGGCAATGGAAATGCTTACTGCTACACAAAAACTAGCCCTTATGAGATTATGGTGGGGGCTTCTATTGATTGAGGAAGAGGCAGCAGCAGCAACAACATCTACATACTATATTAATAACAACTGTCACTTATTGAGGATATACTTTTAGCCAGTCATCTTAATGTGTTATCGCTTAATTCTTTTGACCGCCCTTAATGCTATTATAAGATACGTACTATTATTAGTTTCCTTAGTTGATGATAGGGAAAATGAAACTTAGAGAAGTGAACACAATTTCTGAAGGTGACACAGCTAACAAGTAGACCAAGATTTGGATCTAGACATTTAATTTGCTTAGCTGCTACAGCAGATTTCTTCTATTTATTTATTTTTATTCACTTGATATAGGGTCTTGATATGCAGTTCAGACTTGTAGTGATCCTCCTGTCTCAGACTTCTGAGCTCTGGGATTACAGACATGCACCACCATGCTCAGTTTCAGGCCAGCACAATGAGCTTGAGATTCTGGGGCCAGGGTGGCATGTGGACTAGGGATTGAGTCTGGTCCTTGTGCTTGCCAGACAGGTGGTTAGACCACTGAGCTATATCTCCAGCCCAGTGTACTCCTTCTAAAAGTGGAAAATTTAGATTTTTTTGGACATTGATGATATTTTAGAAAGATTGGTAGTGATAATGCCAATAATAATATTTATAATACAACATTTGTATGTGCCTTATTTAGAAAGCATTTTCTAAATCATGTTCTTGGCAGCATCTTACTTCAATTTTTATGATGATGATTTTTATAAAGGCTGTTATGGACTGAAATGTGTGCCCCTCAAATTAATATTTTGAAGCCTTAGCATGTGAATGTGACTCTACTTGAAGATTAGATCTTTATAGTGTTGATTAAGTTAAAAGGAGGCCCTAAGGTACACCCTTGTCTGATAGGACTGGTGGTTTAGTAGGGCGAAGTAGAATGAATAGAGGAAGGGCCATAAAGACACAGAAAAACAGTATTTAAGCAAGGAAGGGAGTCTTAGGGAGACCCAAATCTCCCACCATGTTGTTCTTGGACTTCAACTGCCAGAACCGTGAGAAAATAAATTTCCTTAAGTCATTTGGTCCGTGGAAGTTTATTACAGCAGCCTTACTGAACTAAGACAGAGGGTTAGAGAGTTAGGAACTATATATAAGGTTTCTCACTAGTTATTGGTGCCACCTCAGTGGGTTCCTGCAGCAAGAAACTTGAGGACATCCTCCTCCTTCATTTGCAGGACATCAAGGGCTCTGGACATTGTCAAGTTTCCCTTTAAGTTATGATGGGAATAAAGAACAACACCATATAGAACCTTACCTAGGCAGTACGGAAAACTCTCACCATTTATTGGGCACAAATATATTGCAAATGTGCCATAGCTACATAGAAGATACGAAGGCTAGAACTCCCAGATCGAATGTGAACTCCAGGCTCTTCTTCCTTTATATTAGAAGGCCACAGGAGTGTGCACTGATAGACTAAGCTTGTCTAATATATAAAAGCAAGGAGTAACTAGAGACTAGCATGCAGGAAAAAGGAAGTGGAGGCATTTTAGGGAGTTTAGGGGCTCGTATTGCTCACTTTCAGTATCATAGTTTCGGTAGTCCTGTTTTAAAAAATATATCTGAAGATATTTTATAAAATGATAATGTTGTCTTTGTAATGTATGAATGTTGCAGGAAGGACCTAATCTCTAGACTTTCTGTGTGGAGAATGTACAATATATCCTCACAGGGCAGCTATAAATGCTGGCAGAATTTCCTTGTGTGTTTTTGTAGAGCTTTTTTTTTTTTTTTCAAAGTTTAAAGGAAGATAAAGAGAAATAAAGATTCTTATTCTAATTCTGTGTGGAAGCACTGGACAGGGAAATTAACTAATATGCCCAAAGCTATACATCTAAGAAATCAACTAAATCTCTTCTTGTTTATCTCTCCAATAGATCTGAACTCCTTAGGGGACGAAAAGGTATTGATATAGAGAATAGGAAGAGAATAAATGAGGTAGTTTACTTTCAGGACTTTAGTGCTGGTTTAAGGTTTTTTTTTTTTTTGCTCTGAATGCCTTCAGGGCAGGTTTGGCTGGCTTGAGTTGTGGGATTCGAACCACAGCAACCTGAGCCTGACTTCTTTGTTGAAGCAGCCACTTAAAGAACTGAGCTAAGGGGCAGGCCCCCTAAGTGTTGGTTTAGATCAGAAATTGCTTGTTTTAACCGATACTTTTCACTCATACTAATCCCACTGACCAGGTTTCATTCTTTTAAGTAAATGTAGCACTTATTTTTGATGGGCATTGAAGATTTTGAGATTTGCCTTCTAGGTGCCTGCATCTTGTACTACAAATAACCATTATGAAGACGACAATATGCAATAGATTAATTATTGAAACTGTCCTACTAATTGGTTTTGAAACTGTCTCATTGCTATTTGTTTCTCAATAAAATTAATAAAGATAAAAAGAGAAATTTACCTTCCAGAAAGAACTCTAGGATGTCTACAGAACAGATATGGCTGGGCAAAAATAAAAAATGTACAGATCTGCTTTTCCTGTTTGTGGCTGCACAGAGGCAGCTCATGTGTCTGAGACACCCCAAAGTTAGGACTTTTCTTCGCACACCGAAGGCCATCTGCAGCAGCTCTGCAGCAGTCATCATGCCACAGAATGAATATATTGAATTACACTGTAAACACTATGGGTACCACTTGGATTATGATGAGAAAAAGAGAAAGGAGGAAAGTTGAGAGGCCCATGAGTGTTCAAAGACAAAAAAATGATTGGGCTGAAGGATAAGCTCTACCACAAACAGTGCCATGTGGAGATAATACAAATGAAGAAGACAATCAAGATTCATGAAAAGAGAAATACCAAACAAAAGAACGATGAAAAGACTGCACAAGGAGCAGTACATGCCTACCTGCTGGACAGAGAAAGGCGGTCTCGTGCAAAAGTACTTGCCAACATGATTAAACAAACAAAAACAAAAAGAAAAGGCAGGAAATGGGAAGGTCCTCTGCCCAAAGTTCGTGCCAAGGAGAAACAGGAGTATTAAAAGTTATCTGAACTGGAAAGAGAAAAAAGAAGGCATGGAAGAGGATGGTTACTAGAGTTTGCTTTGTTGGAGATGGCTTTACAGGAAAACCACCTAAATATGAAAGGTTCATTAGGCCAATGGGCTTATGTTTTAAGAAGCCCACGTAACACATCCTGAACTGAAAACCACCTTTTGCCTCCCAATACTTGGTGTGAAAAAGAATCCTTCATTGCCACTGTATACAACTTTGGGTGTTATTGCCAAAGGAACAGCGATTGAGGTGAATGTGAGTGAGTTGGGCCTTGTGACACAAGGAGGCAAGGTTATCTGGGGTAAATATGCCCAGGTAACCAACAATCCTGAAAATGATGGATGCATCAATGCAGTCTTACTAGTTTGACAGATGTTTCATACAATAACTTACACTTATTGAAGACTATAGACCAGTCAGGAAAGCTGTAACTTGAATACTGCAGAATAACTCTCATTCATCAAGAAAACTATTTATTAAATTGTAAAAACATTTAAAAATGTAGACCTTTTACCCCTTTTACCTTATTTTTCTTCCAAGAACACACCTCCATAGCATGACTAGAGCATCTTATTGACCACCCAATGGGTGTTGCATCTGAGAAGTCTTTAACTTTGGAACCTGAAGTGGGTGGTTAAAGAAAGAGTGGAGGGGGCTGGAGAGATGGCTCAGTGGTCTAAGGCACCTACTTGGAACAAGCTTGGCAAAGCATCAGGGACCACGGTTCAATCCCCCAGCACCACATGCCAGCCAGCCCCGCCCCCTGGTGGGCTGAGCTGGCCACACACACACACCACACACACTCTCTCTCTCTCTCTCTCTCTCTCTCTCTCTCTCTCTCTCTCTCAAATAAATAAAAAAAAAAAAAAAAAAAGAAAGAGTGGAGAAATGGTGAGCTTCTGATACATCACCATGTTCAGTGACTTTGTTCAAAAGGACATTTGTGATAGAATTACTCTCTTTTGATCTTTGAGATGCTGCTCCAGGATAACAACACAGAAAACAATGTTTTGAACAACAGCCATTGATTACAATGTGACTTCCTTATGTCACTTTTGTCCTCTCCTAGACATTAATAGACTAAAGGAATCAGTGTCAAGAGCTAGTTTGTAGGACCCTATATGAACATGGAAATCTTGTTTCCTTGCATCATTGTAACTAGGGTTTCTCATTGTGACTTGGAAGAATTGCTTATCATGGTGATCTTAAATTGCAGGGATCTGATCTAGTCTGAAGAATATCTCTTAGTATGTGCTTCACTGAAATCACCTTAAGTATTTAATTAATTAATTAATTAATCAATTTGATACATGGTCTCACTACTCAGTTTAGACTCATAGTGATCCTCCTGTTTCAGCCTCCCAGAGCTGGGATTACAGGCATGCACCTCCATGCCTGGTTTCAGGGCTGGCATGGCATGCAGTACTAGGGATCAAACTTAGATCTTTGTGCTTGCCAGGCAGGTGTTTAGACCACTGAAATCTCTCCCCTGCCTGAAATCATCTTAAGCTTTAAGAGAGCAAATGTAAAGTAGTGAAGCAGATGGTATGGCTTTTTTTTTTTTCCAAACTAGACCCCCATTCCTCACCAATGGAATTTTTTTGATGGATAAGAACTGCCTGAGAAAGCCTATGTTTTATATTTTAATTTATTCTGCTCTGGAATGCAGTTCTTGAAAGAACTGCTCAACTCACTGTCTAGTGACAGACTACAATATCACTTCCTTTGTACCAAATATTGGCAGCAAATAACAAATAAGGTTTCTCAACTAACCAGATTTGTACCCAGTTCATTCTTACACGTTTCAGAATAACAGTAGGGAAGGAAATGAGTAAACAATATTCACTTTTACATTTGTATCTACTTTTCTATGTGCTTGCATTTTACCTTATTTTTCTACTATCATTTTCAATCTACTTTCTTCTGTTTTTTCTACCCCCTTTGGATAATCTTTCAGTCTTCTAACTTTTCCTCAATTTATTCTGATCTCTTTTCTGTTTCTCTTCTTTCCCAAAATACCTGTAAATGGGAATAAGAGTAGGCTAGAATAAGACAATTTTGTATCTTAATTTGTTCTTCATTTGTTCAAAAAGGATTTGGGACCGGTAGGTATAATATTGTATTTCCCAGTGATAGCCTCAATTATATGTCATATCCTTCATTCTCTTCCCCACCCTTAAGGCCTTTCTTCTTGAGTCTGGTTGGCCACTGTAATTGTATCTACAAATGACAGAAATGACCTTATGTGATTTCAAAGGCCAACTGATGAAGAAGTTATGTGTTTCCAGTGTTCTTTTGAGACATTTGTTCTTGGAACTTACTCGCTATGAGAAAGCTTAAGAAGCTCATGGAGAGGTAATATGGAGAGGAACAAAAGCTGTTTTCCTGTGGTCTGGCTGACCTCACAGGTAAAACCCGACCATTCATCAGCTATAAGAATGAAACATTTTCCTACAGATGACCCAATTTTATTTTTCTTTACATCAAAATAGTACTCCATTGCTTATACATATTGCACTTTATCTGTTCATCTGTGGATGGATGTATAGGTTGCTTCCAAGATTTAGCTATTATGAATGGCAATCACTTATTCGACTGAGACATCTTTCTGGCCCCGAATGGTGCTGTCATAAATATCACAACTCATATCTGTAACTTCATCCTATAAAATTGGAACTCTATACTTATTAAACAATTACTTTCTACTTCCTAGGAAGTTGATCTTTTCAAGAAAAAATATATTTTCTTGACTTTTTAAATTCTTTGTTTTATTTATCTCTGACTTAATCTTTATTATTTCTTTTCAACTGCTAGCATTATTTTATTTATTTATTTATTTATTTATTTATTTATTTTTTGGTGGAACTGGGGTTTTGAACTCAGGTCCTTGTGTTTGCCAAGCAAGTGTTTATTCTACCGAGGCATTTCCCCAGCCCCTGAACTGCTAGCTTTAGGTCTTGTGTCTTAAATCTAAAATTTCACCCAAAATCTCATGTTCACGGCTAGAGTCTTGTCAGAAGGTGGAGAAGGTATGATTTGGAAGGGTGTATTCTCTTTTCTTCCTTAGCAGTTCTTTTCTCTTTCTCTTTCCTCCATGCCATGTGATGAAGAACATTCTTCTATGATATTTTACTATGCATTTCTGCCTTGGAGCCACTGACTGTGGACTTGATCCATTGAAATGATAAGCCAAAATAAACATTTTCCCCCTTGAAGTTGTGCTGTTAGGTTATTTTGTTCCAGAAATAGAAAAATGACTGAGAAATATGATTTTTTTTTCAGTTTTGTAAGTTATAAAGTTATGTTGTTTTATGATCTCTCTCCTCTCTCTCTCTCTCTCTCTCTCTCTCTCTCTCTCTCTCTCTCTCTCCTTCTCTCTCTCTCTCTCTCTCCCCTCTGTCTCTTCTCCCCTCTTTCCCAGTTCCTTAGATTGGGTCTTACTAATATTTTGTTGTTTTATTGAAATTTTTATAGATATGTAATGTCCTTGTCTCTAATGAACAATTTTGATTTAAAGTTTATCTTGTCTGATGTCAGTATGGCCATCCCTACTTTTTTTAAGTTAGGATTTACTTGAAGTATCTTTTTTCACGCTTTCACATTTAGCCTGTTTGTGTCTTTGGATTCTTGTTGGGGACTACAAATTCACAATGGCTAATTTTGCATATGTCAAACCAATATGAGACCACCTGTCCCTCCAAACCTTACATGATATATATTTTATATGTGTCACTATGTTTTATTTTAAGCTGGACACTTAAGTATATTTCAAAGATAACATCATGATTGCCATGCTGAAATATCATGTGTAGCTTTTAATCTCAAATTGCCCTATGAAATCATATAATTTCTCTCTGTTAACATTATGCAGGAATGTACCTACTAAAATGACCATAGTTCGTAAGGAATAACAGTCCTCTAGCTATATGTTATACTTCAAAGTACATGCTATTCAGATAAGATTTTAATAGTGAAGCTCACTGTTCTGTCTGCAAAAGTAATGTCATCAATCTTCTCTGCTGGGTGTTTAACAATTGAGGTCTGCAGACTAAAGTTAGAAAGGTAACTGGGCTAAGAGGACATCCAATACATTGGCTCCAACTGTACAAAATCAATGAGGATCTAGGACATGAAGGAACTTTTTATGTGACTTCCTACAACTCTGGTGAGTCACACAACATCCTGACCAAGAAGATTATGGGCATGATGAAGGACATTAGAGGGAAAAGTCTCCCCTGCTTTCATAGAAAACAATTGGTAAAGAAAAGGCTGTGACTTATCCTAATGGCTGACACTGACAGAGGAGATAAGAGGCTCTGTACATGGTTTCAAGGTAAATACCAAGGAGACTGACCTGGACAGATAGTGAGAGATTAATTTTAACACAGGTCTCACTTTAACTTGGTCTTAAATGCACAGTAGAAATGTATAACCAAAAGATATATAAAAACAGTGCTATAGTAATAAGCTAGATATAAAAAAGGGGCACCAATGGTTGATCCTTCTGGCAGTTTCCAGCTATGCTAGTAGCTGAGCACTGTTATTATTTATTAGAAGAATTACAGTAAAATGTATAAAAGCTCAAAAAGAATCTTCAGATTCTTTATCTAAAGTTTTCTTTAAAGCCACCAAACTCTGCTTTTGCAGCTAACACAGGAGAGAAACTTATGATATAATAACAGATTTATAGATAATCTTTATCAGTAGAGGGATTTAAGAACCAGCAAGTTACATTTGCTATTCCAGTCCCTACAGTATAGAACAGTGTCTAGAGGTGGCACTTTCCCCAACCTGTATTTTTGTTCTAGTGCTCATGCTTTGATTATGTATGCTCTAATTTCTCAGAAAACTTGTTCATTCCTGCCAAACTCCAAGTGATCATGCAGATGAAACCAAAGACAAATGTGCTAGTCTCCTTTTACTGGGCCCCACTAGATATACCTTGTAAAGAGAATTCATAACTGCTAAACCACTATATTACATATATCTTTCCTGTTTGGATGTCCATCTATAGCACTTGAGCCCTAGGCATGCTTATCAAAATTTTCTGTTTTCCCATGAAGTTCTGATGGAGGGTATTCACTTTCTGCAACAAGAGTTTAAAAACTGAAGGTAAGGAAAACAAGATCCAATTGTGCACATGGAGATAATCATATCCCCCCTTTTTGTTTTTGTAAGTGCAGAACCAGGCATAGTTGTCTTCTGCACTGAACTTTCTAGGGCCCAGCTCTGTATGACTACCTACAATATTTCTAAGTAACTTAGCTATCTATAATATCTCCCCCTCTGAAGAAGTATTACTGACTCCCGTTAGGGGAGAATGGGTATGTAGTTGCTTTGAGCTGAGAAGGATCAATGTAGTGGTAACAGTGGTCAGGGTCTTTCTCAAAAGAGCTAATCTAAGAAGAGCTATCTGGTTGGCTCTTATAGTAAAATTTAAAATGTCCAAAGCACACAGAAAATCCTGGAGACAATAGAAATACACCATCAAATTACATTTAAGGAGAAACACCAGGAGAAGATTCACTATTAAGTCATCATTATGTCCTCCATTAGACTAACAACTGGTTTCTTTGCAGGGAATTTACAGGCTAAGAGAATGAGATGACATTAAAGCTTTGAAATAAAAATTTTCTAGCCAAGAATACTATCTTACATTTCAGACATGAAGTGGATGAAGGACAATTTAGAGAGTCCATCACAATCGGAATAGTCTTACAAAGATGATTATGGAATTCCCATATCTAGTAAAGAGAGGAAGATAACTACTAACATGAAAACACAAGAGAAAGAACCAAGATGCCCATCACCTGAGGAATGGATGAAAAAGATGTGGTATTTTTATACAATGGAGTATTACTCAGCTATAAAGAATGATAAACTCGAAGCCTTTATATTGAAGTGGATGCCACTTGAACATATATTCATAAGTGAAATAAACCAGACACACATGTGCAAATATC
>NW_004524629.1:6817663-6820777 GCF_000260255.1 Octodon degus
TAATGAACAGAAGGATTTGTTCTAATAGTGTTTGTAAGTAGGATATCATGTCCTCATCTTGTACAGCAATTAACCACTAGGAAGAATGTATGCAATTATTGAAACTGTCCTACCAATTTGGTTTGAAACTATCTCATTGCTGTTTGTTTCTCAATAAAATTATGGGGAAAAAAAGAAAACACAAGAAAGAGAAAATCCCCTAACTAGAGCAGTTATAAAAAGAAAAAGAACAAAAAATTCTCAATACACCAACTGAAAAAAATGAACATGAGAGGAAGAAAAGAACAAATATTATATAAATTAATGAGAAAAGTTAGCATAGAAAGATATAAACAATCCTTGAATGTAAACAAATTAAGTTCACCAATTAAGAGATTTAAACTGGTTGAATGAATAAAAAGCCAAGATCCAGTGACATACTGCTGACAAGAAAGTTACTTCAATAATGAATACATGCACAGACTAAAAGTGGAAGAACAGAGAAAGATATTACATGAAAATGGTAACAAAAACTGAGCAGGAAGAGAAATATTTCTATCAAGTAAAAAACTTTAAGTCTAAAATTGGAAAAAGCAACAAAGATGATAATTATATAAAAGAATCAGTTCAACATGAGTCACAATATGTGTAAATATATGCTTATACAATGTTTGAATCTTTCTTTTATGCTCTCATGTTTGCTTTCTCTCTTTTGTATGTAGGATTGAACTCAGGACCTTGCATTTGCCAGGCAGGCACTGATGCTACAGGGCTATCTTCCCAGCAATGCTGGAGTATCTGAATAAACTTTATTAGATATAAAGAAGGAAACAAATAATGATACAACAGTAGTTGAAGGATCCAACACCACACTCTCATCAATGGACAGATCATGCAGATAAAATATCAACAAAGAAACACTGAGTTAAACTACAGTACAGGCCAAGTGTACTTGACAGATTTTTGATATTTATAGAACATTTTTCTCAACAGTTACAGAATATACATTTTTTCTGTCATCTAGAGTTAGGCTATAAAGTAAATCTTAACAAATTAAAAAAGTTGAAATCGTATCATATATCACTCTTAATGGAATCAAACCAGAATTTGACAAGAACTTTAGAAATTGCACAAATACATGGAAAAAGAATAATATTTAATTAGTGAACAATGGGTCAATAAACTAATGAAAACTGATATTAAAATTTTTTGAAGTAAATGAAAATAGAAATACAACATACACAAATCTATAGGATACAAAAAATCAGTACCAAGAAAGATGTTTATAGCAATAAATGCTTACATTAAAAAGCATGATATCAAAAACTAACCTAATTATTGAACTTAAGGAACAAGAGAAACAAGCACAAACCAAAGCAAAAATTATAAGAAGGAAACAACTAAGAACAGAACAGAAATAAATAAAATGGAACCTAATAAATAAAAGATTAATGAAATAAAGAGTTAGTTTTTTGAAAAGATGAGCAAAATTGACAAGACTTCATTGAGACTGAGAAAAAGAGAGAAGATAGAAATAACAAGAGTTATGAAAGAAAACATCACAAATGATATACCAGAAACACGAAAGGATCAATAGGGACTGTGACAAATGGAATGAAGTCTCAACTTGATTGGGTTTTGGAATTTCCCTGGGGATTAGTGGTGCAGAATTTTAGGTGAGTTTGAGTGGATCATGGAGCCATGGCTTTGGGGTCCAAGTCTGTTCTTTCATGGCTCCTGTTCTGGCAATTTTCCCTTGCTCCAAGTTCTGACTGCCATGAACTAAGCAAACTTGCTCACCACATTCTTCAGCTAGCCAGATGATAATGAACTGAAATGCTAAGCAAATTAAACCTCTCATCCTTTAAATTGTGGCTATTGGGGATTGTGTCTCAGTAAAAGAGAAAGCTTTTAATATGAGAAAGCCAGAGAAAGCTGGCTTAATATGGAAAATTGGTACCAGAGAAGTAGGATTTTATTTTGTTGTATCTCACTGCATGGTCTGAAAGCCTTTGGAATTGGTTTGCAGCAGGAATTTGGAAACATTTAGAGATGCAGGGTAGAGAAGTACTGGAAAGGTATAGTCAGAGATCAATGGGAAATTCTGGTCAGTGCTCAGTAGACCAGAATACTGATAGGAATGTGGACAGTATAAAGACCAGGTTCAGGAGGCTTGTAGTCAGGAACAAGAACTCAACTGACATTTGGGCTAGTGGCCATATGTGTTATGATCTAACAGAAAAATTTCCTACATTTTTCCCATGTCTTGAGATTTTATGGGAGAATGAGATTAAATGTGTTAGACTAATTTGTATGGCAGAGGAAATTTCAAGACAGACTTCAATGTGTGTACTCCTGGCTGCTTTTATCCAGATTTATATTGAGAACTGGGAAAAAAAGGAGAGAAGACAAATTTGAAAAATGTAAATTTTGGTCCAGCAGGAACAATATATAAAGTTGGGACCAAAGATGGTATGGTTGCTGAAGAGAATGATACAATTAAAAAGAAACCAAGCACTTTGTACAGGAACAAGAGGAAAGGACTTGAAGGCAAGTCAGCACCTATTGCGTGCTTGCAGCTACAAACTTGTTAACTTTTTTTTTTTGAGAAGAGAGCTCCTGGGACCCCTGCTTGACAAGAGGCCAAGGGAATTGATTCCTTCAGATTCATTTTTCCATACTCACTCATTCGGGTGCTCAGAGACCACTGTGGCCATGGTCAATGGGGCCTGGCTACTGCTTTCAATGACAACAGACCTTGGCATCATCTATATGGTATTGGTTTTACTGGCATTCAGAATTCAAGATTATTTGGGTTAGAGAGGCTTCCATCTAGATTTCAAAGGAAGGTCCAAAAGACCTTCCCAAAAGGCAAGAAGCCCCTGAGAAAATAGTGTATGAAGTTGTGGGATTGAAGCGCAAGATGTAGTAGAAATGCCAGGAAGCTGAAGGACCAGGAATGTAGACTATATGCTAAGGAAAGATGTAGTCTTTAAATGGAACTAGCCAAAGAGAGAGGCTGTGTAGATCGTAACAGGCAAGGCTATTGAGGTGGAGCCAGCCAAGCCCTTCAAAACTCACATTTTACCTGTGTGGCGTGGGTGCTAGATCTAAAGCTATAGGACCTAGCATTTA
>NW_004524629.1:6820989-6830806 GCF_000260255.1 Octodon degus
GATTATTGCATTTAAGTTGTGTGAGGGACAGTTATATTATGCAGAATTATAAGCTTGCTCTTATCTTTATTTAGACATATTGAGTACAGTTTTAAATGTATTTGGGGGAAACATGTGGGTACAAAAAGTGGTGGAATGTGGTAAGTTAGGGTGGAGTTTCAACCTGATTTGCTTTGGGATACATGTTGAGATTTGGTGGAACACACTTCTAGGTGTGTCTGGTCATAGTGGTGTGGCCTTGGGGTTTATGTTTACATTCTTATCCTTCCCATACTTGTACTCTTCCCCAGCTTTAATTTGTGACCACTATAAAATAAGCAGTTTTGTTCTGCCATGCCCTTCTGTCATATGTCTCTGCCTTGGAAAAAGCCAATATCATGAACAAATTAAATGTCTCCTTTCTAAGTTGTGGGTGTTTTGGTATCGTGTCTCAGCAACAAGAAATCTGACTAATACAGGAACAATTATGAAAAACTATGCAGAAGAAAATCAGAAAGCTTAGATGGAATAAATAAATTTCTGGACTCAAAAAAAACGTACCAAAATGGAACCAGGAATATGCAGAAAACCAGAACAAATAATGCTTAACATGATTAAATCAGTAATTAAAATATCTCAACAAAGAAACTCCAAGTACTAGATGGCTTCACCACTGAATTCTACCAAACTTTTAAGAAACTAGCATCATTTTTTTTTAAACATATGGTTCCAAAGAATTGAAAAGGGGTAAGATCTTACAAATGTATTCCATGGAGTTAGCACTAACTTGACATCAAAATCATACAAAGAAACAATAGAAAAATGAAGTTATAAGCAATATCCCAAAGAAAATTGCTGTAAAAGTTCTCAGCAAAGACTGGCAAATGAGATCCAATAGCATGTCAAAAATTTTAAGTATCTTGATTAAGTGAGAATTGGTAAGGATGCCTCAACATAATGCAAATTAATAAATATAATGCATCTGTGCTATTCAGTGTTTCACTGATATGACAAAAGATCTGGGGAGAACAACTTAAAGGAGGACAGATCTATTGTAGCTCATTGTCTTAGAGGAATTAGTCCATGGTCAAATGGCTCTAGTGCTTCTAGGCCTGTTCTGAGACAGACACATCAAGGAGGAAGAACATGATAGAGGAAAGCTTTTTACCTCATAGCATCGAGGGGAGGAAAGGCAAGTGCTAGAAAGACTGGGTGTGGTGGCACACACCTGTAATCCCAGGGCTTGGGAGGCTGAAAACAGGAAGATCACTATGCATCCAATCTATGTAGTGAGACCCTGTAGCCCCTGTACTAAAATACATAAAAAAGATCACTTCCTCATTAAATCTCTCACTTTTTTTATTTTTTATTTTTTTTTGACAGAACCGGGGATTGAACTCAGGCCCTTGCACTTGCCAGGGAAGCGCTTATTCCACTGAGCCATCTCCCTGGCCCCTTCTCTCCCTTATTGATGACAGTGATGAAACATAACACTAATGAGTGGAAGAACTGATATCAGCCCTTGAACTTATTTTACCAGGTAAATAGATCCTGAAGTCAATGAATGAAAAATGGAACCTCATCTCTGAGGCCTGTGCTGTGTGCATTCTCACTAGGAGAAAATGGTGGAGTGATTCAGCCAGGTCATTTATAAATCAGATCTATGTGTGCAAACATCATATTGTTTCTGTAGTGTGAGAACCTGAAAGAGAAAAATGGAATCAGAAGGGTACAATAGACACTGCTAAAAAGGGAATGAATTTATTCAAAAGGAAAGAGTTACTGACTTGAGGAGGACAGGAAAAAGAGTTGGGGAAAGAGATTTATCTATGTATGTATGTAGGATGGTTTGGACAACTGTACTGTACATTTCTGCTGGTCTATGGAAAGAAGCAGTTAATGCTGTAATTTGTTTCATCTCCTTTCTTCAGTTGTACTTTTTCTCTTAATTTCTTATGTATTTTCTATCTTTTTCCAAATTTACATGCGTATATATGGTAATATGAATAACTGGTTGGAAGACACTACATATTACAACAAATATTGTGAAACTCATATTATTTTTTCAAGTGAAGTTCTGTATCACTTGTAATTTTTTCTGTTTTAATTCTAATTTGTACTCTTTTAAAAAAAAATTGAAAAGGAAGGCAAATGGACCCTGCCTTGCCCCTGTCACCCTCACTGGAGCTTGGCTGAGCCCTTGCTGCTCGTTGTCACCTGAAAGATTGCTGTGGGGACCTGTGGGAGCCTTGGTAATCCTTACCCTACTGTCACCTACCATTGAGAGAGCCTTGCAGAACTTCAGCCTGCCATCATCATCATTGAGCTATGGCTTGCCCTCACTACCCACCTAGGTGGAAGCCATATGGAACCCCACACAGCAGAAGCTTTGGTAAGCCTATCCTGTCCTCCTACTCTCCTGAGAGCCTTTTTCACCCACCTACAACCCCCATCATCACTGCAGAGTCAGAGAGAACATTGGGAGCTTTAAAAATAACAAAAGGGGGCCAGTCAGATAGCTCAGCAGACTAAAGCGCCTGCTTAGGCAGAGCACAGCAGCTGGGTTTCCAGCCCTGGTGTGCCATGCTGGCTCCACCTCCCAGGTTCAGTTATTAAGACTGTGTGTGGTGGCTCATGCCTATAATCCCAGCTCTTGGGAGGTTGAACACAGGTGGATCACTATGAGTCTGATCTATGTAGTGAGACCCTGTACTAAATATAAATAAATATAAATAAAAATGACAAAAGGAAGGAACAAAAGGCAATCTCAGACCCTCCAGCTCACCTAAAACAAGTCCAGGAGACAAGGTCATAGAAGAATCTAGAAGTCACACACCTGAAATTTCTGAAGTGATAGCAACTGAAGTAAAAAAAAACAACTCCATCGGGCTATAGAAGAAATCAGAGCAGAAGTAATCTCTCAGGTAAAAAAGAAAATGACAACAATCATGAAAGAATTGCTCAATACATCTAAAGAAGGCATAGATAAAAAAAATAAAAAGGAATAGGAAAACGATGGAAACATTAAATGAACAATACAGGAAAGAACTAGAATACATGAAATAGATTCAAACTGATATCCAGGACATTAAGAATTCCATTGAAAGCTGGCAAAACCACTTGAATGAAACAGAAGATAGAATTTCAGATCTTGAAGATAGCATTGCAGGTAGTGAATGTGAAAGGAAAGATCTCTTAAAAACAATACCTGATTTTTTCCTTTTTTTTTTTTTTTTGTAACAGGGTCTCATTAAGTAGTTCAGGTAGCCTTGAACTCACTACGCAGCCTATGCTGGCCTCAAACTCACAGTGATACTGCTGCCTTAGCTTCTCAAGTGCTGAGATTACAGGTATTACCACCACATCTGACAATACTTGATTTTAAGACATATTATAGTGTTAATAGTAACACAGACAAAATGGTACTATATTAGCATATAAGCCAATATGGAGCAATGGAACAGAATGGAGAACTCGGAGATAATTTTGTACCCTTGATTCCAGAACCACACACTTAATCCCAGCTTCACACATATTAGATCCAACATCTCTAAAAATCTCCACTTCTATGGCCACATAAAGCTTTGAAGGGGACATCTAAACACAAACCATAACAGAGACTTTTCGAAAGAGGAGGTATGAATATCCAACAAAACATATGAAATGATGCTCAGCATCACCAGCTAGCAGGCAAGTGCAAATTGAAACCAAAATGAGATCACCCTTATGAGACTGACAATGATTAAAAAAAAGGAAAATACTAATTGCTAGCAAGGATGCCGAGAAAAAGGAAGCTTTATACACTACTGTTGGAGATATAATTTAGTGCAGCCATTATGGAGAACAGTATGGAGACTTTCTCAGTAAATAAAGCACTACCATATGATCCTGTTATCCCACTACTGAGTATATTATAACCAAAGGAAATGAAATCAGTTTATCAAAGAAATATCTGCATTCCCATGTGTATTGAACCATTATTCACAATAGCCTAGCTGTGGTAGCAACCAAATTGGCTGTTGACAGATAATGAATAAAGAAAATGTGATATATTTATAAAATGGAATATTATTTGGGAATAAAAAGAACAAAACCCCATTATTTGTGGCAGAATGGATTTAACTGAATATTTCACATTAGATGAAGTAAGCCAGACAAAGAAAGAAAAATATTGCATGTTCTCACATGTGGAAGTTGAAGAAGCTGATCTGAGGGGCACCTTTCAAGTTTCTCAGCTCTTTTTAAACTTCTGACTTTGTATATGTGCAGTCACTTTCTAATTTTTTCCATATGCAGTATACAATTGTCCTTGAATGTTCTATTCTTTAAAGTCTGGCCCCCAAAAAGGAGAAAAGAGGGAAAAAAAGTAAGTTCATTTGCAAAGGGCTCTGGCCCTTTCAATCCCTCCAACTCACTTAGGCCTGAAGAGGAGGGACTTGCAGCAATGGGGGTGAGGTACAACAGCAGTGGCCTCGTGCCCCTCCCATTGTCTGCGTGTCTGTGATTGGGATTCACTGACCAGAACAGAGATCTCAGCTAATAGGATATAGTATTCTTTGCCTATTCCTGCATGCCTTCTCTAAACTGAGCTAGGAACTCAAGCACAGTTGCTAACCACAGCCCTAGGGCTTGGATACTAGCTGCTAGTATTCTAAGAGTGGAAAAGACCAACACAAATCTCAGTTTACCACCCAACACTTCCTTTGGGAGTTGTAAGCTTTCAATGGACCCCAGAGTTCCCAAATAATTCCGTTAGGTAGATGCTACCAGCACAATTGCTGTCTAAATGAGGAGAGAGATTCCTGGTTCTTCCTATTTCATCATCTTTTATTAAAACCTCGCCACCTTTGCATTGGCTTTTATTAATCAGAAAGTTATGCGTATCAGGGCGGAGGATGAGAAGATGGAGGAATGATATTATGTCAGAAGTAATAATAGCTACTGATAGCTACTGAGGGTCTGGGGGCCCAAGGATTACCTGCAGGCTGTAGCCTGGGTGAGGCATATTTATTTTACTCTAAAGAGTTAGGAATGTGCATCACGGGGACTATGATAGAGGGGTAGCAGAGGGATTTTAATTTTTTCATAGTTGACAGCATTCCATCATAAAATAGGTTGTGCTTTTTTTCTGCAAATGGCTAAATGTAATGTCTATTTTGCAAATAAATAGTTTTAGAGCACTTTAGGCTTTCCTACAAGGAAATGTTCTCTCAGAGGAGAAATTGACTATTATTATTATTATGCTCTGGTTGGGGTTTGAGTGTTCACACACCAGGCCTCTCTTGGATAAGTGCTGCTATAATGGTTTGATACCTGACCTAGAGGACAAAGGAACTACTTTATCTTCATATGTGTTTTTTCAAGATACTCAGCATGTATAAAATATATCTGTAATCCATTGCCTATGGGTTACATTTTTTCAGTTCTCCAAAGTTCAGTTCTTTACAGAAGATGGAACTTATAGAACTTTGTACATTAATGGCAATAACCTTGAATTCCGTGGAGGTTTTGTCTCCCCCACGGCCCCTGGGCAGCCCTGTCATTGCTGTCAGGTAGGCTACTTCATGGCCATGACTGAAACAGGGCTACTGCTAGAGTAAAGCAAAATGACAGATGATTCCAAAGTGGTGGAGTGGAAAAGAGATAGCCAGGACCATCCAAACAAGGACAATTGCTGTCATGGAACTCGTGGAGTTTAAAATACTAAGGAGTTTTAAAAAAAAAACAAACCCTCATGTGCACTTGCATAATATCAACATTCCTGAAAAATGTCCATTTTGTCTTCTTTATCTTTTTTCCCTTAAGAGGAGATGTTTCTCTTACATTCTCCTCTTAAGGGAAAAAAGATTCTAGCTCTTTCTTATGTTTTAAAGATAACATGTAAAAGTACCAAATTTTATCAGATTCTAGTCATCTTTGGTCACTGCATATAACCATCACTGGTATCTCAGAATCTCAGTTACTCTTGTTGCTGTGACAAATGCCTGACACTCAAAATGAAGGAAGGAAAGATTTATTTAGGTTACAGTTACTGGAGGTTTCAGTCCACACGCAGCTGGCTCCAAGGCAGAGCAGCACATGGTGGAGAGCAACAGTTCATGGCAGCAGAAGGTAGCAAAACACTAAGAGCAAAAGAGAGGAGTAAAAGCAAAAATGGCAACCTAGAGCAAGTCTCCCTCTCTTAAGTTGCATTCAGGCTCTCTGCCCCAGGCTGGGTGCAGTACTCACACCCATAATCCCAGCAGCACTCACACCCATAATCCCAGCAGCACTCACACCTATAATCCCAGTGGATCACTAGTTAATCACAAACTCTAGAATTCCGCCCCATGGCCACATGAGGCTTTGGAGGGACAACTGGATATAAACCATAACACTCAGGCAATGGACTATGCTTCACATTTACCCTCATCATACTGGAGAAGAGACCATAGAGAATTTGTGAACATCTTCCCCCTCCTCAAACGTCTATTACCATAGACCTAGGGTTTGGGAAGGGTAGCTGGGTAGCTGCTAGCATTCTAAGAATGGAAAAGACCAACACAGATCTCAATTTACCACCCATCCCTTCCTTTGGGAGTCATAAGCTTTCAACATTTCCAAAATACTAAGGGGAGAATCAAATTCAATATTTAGTTGGGACTTTGAGTAAGATAGGAAATTCCCTTCTTGACTGAATTAAATGATAAAGAGTTGATTATCTCAGGTAAGAAGTCCATAAGGAAGTGATTCCACACGAATTTGTTAGGGAACATTTCTATTTTCCTGCTCTGCTAAACTCAGCACATAGATCTTGTCCTCACACCAAATTACCTGATGGTCACAAGACGGCTGTAGCAGCTCCAGATGTCCATGTTCTTATCGCAACATCCAAGGCAGAGAAGAAGACCTGCTTTTATGATTGAGGAAACTGTTTCCCTGAAGTCCCTCAACAAATTCTCTTCATATTTTATTTGCCAGGTTTATATCACATATACTTGATTGAGTCAATCACCAGTGAAGTGAATAGGAGCACTGCTGCTGACGGATTGATCAAAACATCACTCTGAGTCAAAAAGGAAAAAAAAAGTAGCCGCCTGAACAAAACATGGGGTCTTACTAGTAAGAAGAGAGTAGGAAGTGAAGAAATGGCTTGGAATGAAAATGAAACTCCAATATTGCAAACTTGAAATACTCTAAAGGGTAACACAGTAGCATTAGATGATTTTAAAAGAAATAACAATAAGCATACTACTCTAATTTGATTTTACAGATTTTATTCTAGCATTTGTGCTTCTGTGAGGTACTTTCAAATAGTCGAAATCTTTGTTTGGTAGTTTCACTGCACCATGCAGAACAATTGTGGATAATATTTGCACACATTATATAATTGGCATCATCTGTGATGATTCAGTTATCTTTGAATTTTATGTAACATTTAAATACAGCATTGATCATGTTCACCTTTTATTATTAATATATTGCAATAAGGTTTTAAAGGGAATAGTTGAACAGAGCCACACCACATATGGCTAGGTTACCATCGCCTTAGGGAAGCAATGAAGGTAGATAAAAAACTTGGGATTGGAAACTGGAGTTTTCTATTAACTCTGTATATTCTTGCTGTCTGTTCTTTGCCTTGTTTACCAATCTTCAGGGCCTTGATTTCCTCACAAGACAAAGTTAGAGAAAATAAATTTTGTGACCATTTCCAGTTCCAACTGTCCCCAATTTTTGTGAATTCTAAGATCTTTTGAAAGCATCAGTCTTGAGTTTTATGCATGATACTGACTTAATAAATGCACAGCAACTAAAAATTGGTAGCCACATTATGCCAGTAAAAAAACTTGTGTTCAGCTAGCACATTTTATGCAAAGCAAATGCAAGTACTTTGCAGATAGAGCATGCACTCTCCGCTTTGGCCATAGCTTGGCCACTCTCTGTTGTTTTACACATGGATGCACCATGCCTTTACTGCACCTGTCTCACCCCTGAAGAGCTTTGATTTGCAAACCTTGGAAGAAAGTGAGACTGCTGATTGAATGGATCACCTGAACTGGGTACCTAGGTTTCCACGGAAGTCTTCCTTCAGAGTATTGTTGAAAGACAGCCGTATTTATTCCCAAGATCCAGTGATGGTTTCCATGTAGTGCACATAAACACCTTGTCAGGCACCAGAGACAGGTTGAAGAGGATGATTGATGGGAGTGGGCTTGTGAAATCACACCTGCTGTCACAGCAGATGGGGTAAAAAGCCGGAGTAACCTGTGGAATTGCTGATCCTTTTTGAAAATTCAATCATGGAAACATAATTTTAGCTCTTTTATATACTTTAGAAATAGCCATTATCACAAACCAAACTTTAGCAAAGTAACTAATATGTGAGTTTTCAACAGTATAAAATTTCAATAAAACAGCAAGAAGCCTTCACCAACTGGGTGAACTGGTGTTTGAGCATTGGGGTGGTGAGGCACACTTTCTTTGCCAAGCCAAAAAAAAAAAAAAAAAAAGTCACTCAAGCTGTAATTTCTGGCTGGCTGCCCACTGTCCTCAGTGAATGCTGTCCCAAGCCATCCACAGCTATTGCCTTTGGAGCACAGAATGCCTTTTTTTTTTTTTTTTTGTATTTTAGGGAAGGGTTAACAGTGTGATCAGGGTCTCACTACTAGATCAGACTCAGAGTGGTCCGCCTGTTTACAGCCTCCCAAGTGCTGGGATTATAGGCATGCACCACCATGACCAGTCTTAATTACCATCTCAGCGTGCCCTGAGGGTTGGATGGGCATGGCAGGCCTGGGGATCGAAGCCCCAGCCCCTGCACCTGCTTGCAGGTGCTTTAATCTGCTGAGCTATTTGGCCGGCCCCAGAATGCATCCTTGAGAGGAAAATGAATGAAATAGACTTGTACAGAGTATTAATTGTATAGAATTGACAATGGAGAGTATGGGCCTTTTACATCAGCAGGAAATGCATGTGGGCTAAGGAAGTATTCTGAGACCTCAGTTTTGACCTCAACTTGTTGCCGGCTCTGTTTGCCCAATTTAGTAACACTACCCTATTTTCCTGAGGTACAATTAATTGAAAATTAATTTAAACACTGATTATTGAGTTTTCACTATGTCCACTGCATTATCTTATGGGAGGAACATCAAGGGGTGTTTAGGTGGTAGAACATGCACGTGCACTAAGCTAACAAGCAAAGGAACAATTTGGCAGAACTAGGTATCAAGCTCTGAGGAACAGGCCACAAGAAGAAGGATATGGTCAAATCCAAAGTAACCAACCCTCAGACAGTAAGAGCTGCGTGTGCTGGTGAGGAAAAAGCACATCATCTAAGTGCAAAAAACTTTCTTGGGAAGTTGGGCATTGATCTGGGCTGCACAGTGCTTGGGAGTTGGGTTCAAGATAGAGAACAACCATGAGGGAGAGTAGATTCAACCACCAAAGTTCAAATTCTTAGGCCATTCTATCAATCAGTCATTCACTGCTTCATTTGTTTTTCCTTTTGTTTGTTTGTTTCTGATACAGAGTGTTATTACACATTTCAGACTCCTAGTGATCCTCCTCTCTCAGCCTCCCCAGCACTGGGATTACAAGTGTGGGCTACCGTGGCCTGGTCCAGGGCTGGCATGGCATGTGGTACCAGGGACTGAACTCTGGACCTTGCACCTGCCAGACCACTGAGCCATCTCCCCAGTCCTGATTCATTTGTTAATTTGCTCAACCAATCCTTCCATGCCAGTGCTATCTTAGGCTTAAGGAATAAAGTGCATAAACTGTATTCCTTTCTTTCTTTCTTTCTTTCTTTCTTTCTTTCTTTCTTTCTTTCTTTCTTTCTTTCTTTCTTTCTTTCTTTCTT
>NW_004524629.1:6830906-6833902 GCF_000260255.1 Octodon degus
TTCTTTCTTTCTTTCTTTCTTTCTTTCTTTCTTTCTTTCTTTCTTTCTTCTTTTGGCAGAACTGGGGATTGAACTCAGGCCCTTGTGCTTGCCAGAGAATAAACTATATTTCTGATCCTGGCTTCGGAGGTGAGAATAAAACCAAATAACAAGGGGGTCTCAGGGAATGGGGAGCATTGTGCAGAAAGGTAGAATTAGGTGGGTGATGCAACAGTGAATGGGTGAAAGTGGTGGTTTCTTTGTTTTTCTGGATGATGGCTCAGCTCACATCTGAACGACAAGAAGCAATGAGCCATGCAGAGGTCAGAGGGGTAGTGCAGTCCCAGGAGAGGGAGAAACTGGTGCAGAAGCCCTGAGATGGGAACAGGATTGGCACATTTGAGAAGGCCAGTGAGGACTGAATGTCATGGATGACAGGAGGAGTGGAACAGGTGAGGTGGGAGAGAGAATACGCCAGATGGTAAACAAGTTCAGATTCTATTCTGTGAGATGGAAGCTTTTGGAAGGTTTAAGCAGAGAAAGGACATATCTGATATGCAGATTCCTCTGCCTGCTAAATGAGAATGGATTACAGAAGGAAAAAGAGAGAAAGCAAGGGTGGTGAAGAGGCTATTGTGGAAATCCAGAAGCAAGCTGGTTCCTTGGACTCCAAGGACATTATGAGAAATGGGGAGAAAATGTTTTGGGTTCTATTTCGTACATAGTGCTGACAGTACTTACGGAGGGATTGCTGTGAGCAGGACAGAAAGGGAGTTGCCAAACAGTGACAAGATTGGACTCAGTTATTAAGGAGCTGTCATTATTAATGAATTGGTCATCTGGAGCTGATCTTTATATAGCTGACAGCCTTCTGCACTGCCATTAAAGATAGCGATTGGTTCAAGTTCAGCCTGGACAATTAGTGAAAGTTTGTCTAAAAATAAAAAGCTAGCAAGATGTGGCAGTGCATACCTGTAAGAAGCTGAGGCACTAGGATACAAGTTGAAGCCTAGCCTGGTAAATTTAGCAATCTGGCAAATCCCTAACTGAAAAAAGTTATGTACTACACAAATGTACCAATATATTTTTTTTAAAGGGCTGGAAATGTACTTTAGTGAAGAGGCTCTGGGTTCAATCCCAAGTGCTGTCAATCAATGAATCAATGAATCAATGAATCAATCAATCAGGTTAAGACTCAATATGAAGGTCCTATGACTTCAATCTTTAGCACCCCCCATCCACATACATACAAATTGACACAAAAATGATAGCAATCTGGATCCGTACAAATCTGACTAATAGCAAGCTGGCTACCTTGGCCATTTATATAAAAAAGGGTTTGGTTTCCTGGGCAGGTTGTTAGAGGTCATAGGTCAAAATTCTAATTTTATATGTTCTCCATTTGTATACTTAGTCTCTCAACATCTTTGTCAGCTTTGTTTTTATTTCTGAAGTGGGTCATACATGTAGTAGGTTCTATATGTATCTTTCTCCACAAAACCTTCTCTCGTCATCTCTTCATTATTCCCTGTCCTCATCTCTGTTCCAACCTCAGATTTCCATGGTGATTAGACTTTTCTTCAAGGGCTCATACAGCCTTTGCCTCTCCTAGATGACTATTTTAAAGCAAGTATTAAATGAGGTTCCAACCCAAGACCTAGGGTTTCCTAATGGCATTTTATGCCCATCTAATATAGTAACCAACAGAATGTTTGCCAGGGTTCAGAATTGCAATTTAACAAATGGTGCCAACAAGAAACTGTTACTAGTCAGAGACAAGATAAATACAAAAGTTAAGCATTCAGCACATGTGTAGCCTTTGACAAACTAATCTCATATCTCTTGAACTTAAAGTTTTAGATTTATACGTCCCTTCTTTCCTCCCTATTTTATCATTCTTGTATGTGGACTGGAAATTAAAAAGTACTTCAACTTTCATAACATATAGTTTGAGAAATACTATGCTAGATTCCTTAGAGTGGTCAAGTCTACAACAGCTGGAATGAGAAGAAACAGACAAGAATTAATGCATATACCTGGGTCAGACCTTTGCTGCCCTCACCAGAGAAGGCTGATTTTTCAGTGTGGGAGATTCCTTTTCACCTCCTAGGGCATCCCGAAGCCAAATGGGCTACACTGACTTCTGTTTTACCAGAGCTAATGCTAGTATCTATCTTGCATATGAGGGTCTTTTTTGATTGGAGGGTGGAGGATGGAGGGGCCAAAGAGGAGAAGCACACCAGCCAGTTTCTAGATACTTTCTTGTCCCTTCTTGGTTTATGTGCATCTAATAATGGGAACTGGATTACTTCACACACTAAAGACAGAATATCGAAGTCTAAAAGAGGAAATCTTAAAATGAATATCTTAAATTTTATTGATTTCCTTGAGCACAGGTTGATGAACACATACTGTTTTTCTTTTATAATTTTGTTGAGAAACAAATAGCAATGAGACAGTTTCAAAACCAATTAGTAGGACAGTTTCAATAATTAATACAATGCATATTGTTGTCTTCTTAGTGGTTATTCATAGTACAAGGTGCAGACATGATATCCTGTCCACAAACACTATTAGTACAAATCTTTCTTCGCATTGAATTAAGAAAATGTAGCTGTATATCTATCCTAACTATTTTGAATATATAGATACAAAATGGTCCTTCATTTATATCACCTATTTTTTGGTTTAGTTTTGTCAGAGAAGGGTATTCCATTGTCATTTAAATATTGTAGGTGCATGAATTCAGCAAAATATTCCAATGTAGTCCAGTAGTCTATAATAGTGGTGGGTTTTCCGTAGGACTGACAATGTCAGAAGTTGTTGACTTGAGCCTTTTATAGCTCAGCCTATTAATATGGCTTTACTTTTTGTACTTTGTTTTTATACTTTTCTGCTGGATGGTTAAGACCACAATAAAGCAAGACCTATATAACAAGAAATGTAATTTTTATATCTGACAAGGTCAGTCAAATCCCCTCAGGATTTACCCTGAAACACTGTACCACAGTTTGTAG
>NW_004524629.1:6834475-6848507 GCF_000260255.1 Octodon degus
GGAGCCTCTTCTTTTTCTTCCCAAGGAGACTGAGTTCCACATTGATGTGGTTGAAGTCCCTCCGGAGGGTTCCTCTGGGGCCCTTCACAATAACTGTGCGTCCTTTCAGAGTGATGTCAACATTTTCTGGAATGTCGACTGTCTGATTGCTAAGAATGGTCTTCATTCTTGCTGGAGATGCAGCAAAGAGCGGAAGATGTATTTATGAAATAGTTTTGGTTAGCATTTTTGTAGAGCTCACTGTGTAGATACAGCTTAGATTTTCTTACTTTTCTATACCTTTGTCACAGTGTATTCTGAGTCTCTTGGTCAGATCTTGTTTAAAATATTTCATCCTATAAGTAAATTCACATTTTATTCAATCATGTGTTCTGATTTTTGTTGCATAAAATATGGTCAAGGTGTCAACCAATTTCTGTCCTTGATCACCTCCGAGGCTAAGACAGCATGCCAAGTTGGTAGCTGAAAAGACATAGAAAACATGTTTTTTTTGTAATCCTTTAGGCCAGTGTTTAACATTAAATTTCTTTCTTCTGTTTCCAACCAGTTATTTTCCTGTCTAGTTGAATTTCAGAGGACACACCCGTGCATGACCCTCTGAATCATGAACCACATATACTCTCTGTCCTCAGCGTCTCTAAGGATATGTTGGCAACACTGAACTTTCTCACAAAGCCAAGCTACATTCTCACATACCTTCATCAGATTTCCATGTGGACTTCTTACCTGCCCTTCTTTGTCACTTTGAAGGCAAGTATGCTCTCTCGTCTTACAACTGTCACTTCCTACCATTGCTTTCTGCCACAGGAAAGACTGACATTTTCTTGGAGCACATTGCAAAGATTTTTTTCTTTTTGAAATCACTTAAATAAAACAAAGTCTCTTTTCACGGTGAAGTCATTCATCACTAACACTCAGAGCAAATTCTGCTTCTCCTAGTCATTGACAGTGAATGAGGAGCAGCTTTCTCAAGACCTAGGGGAAGCTTGTCTACTCTCAATTCTTAAGAAATTCCCCCGGGCAGGTATCTCCAATCAGCTCTAATCTACTCATCAGTGGTTTTTCTTTCAAAAGGAACCACTTGAGGCTGAGCCAGCGGCTTGTCAAGTACTTTCGGCCTTGTGGGGATCAGGGAGGAAAGGAATAAAGGTGGGTGAGCAAGGGGGGCTGTGGAGGGGCTTAGAAGTCGCTACTAAATGCCAATGAAACCCTTTCTGGAGATAAAGTACCTGAATTGCAAGAGGGAGAATGTTATTTCCTGTAAGTTTTTTTTTTTTTTTTTTTTTAATCTCATTTGCAGCAACTGGGAAATGTATTTAAAAACTTCATAAAATGAAGGCTCAGTAGTTTATCCCTGGCTTAATTAAGGGATGCCAAAGTGACACTGACTCACCACCACAAGCAAGGATGCTGGCTCGCCCCAGGAAGAGTGTGTCAAAACAGGAAAATATTAAATGTCTGCAATCGCTTGTCAGTGAAAGGTATACAACTGTGAAAATATTCCAAATTATTCTTTATTTGGCAAAGGAACTAAACCCCATAGCAGTCTTTACTAGTAGTAACAGAGACCATAGGACATAAGTTGACTTTCAAGTATTGCTATTATGGTTGAAAGTCAAGATAGTTTTTATAGCTAAAGGAGGCCTAGCTAGTGTATTGCAATGTCAGATACTGCAATTAGATCGTTAAATGGAAAGCATTTGTATTTATAACACTATAAAAGAGTTTAAAACCATAAAACATCTTATTGGTGTATTAAACATCAATTTACATACTTACAAATTTGGCAGATTTGGCTTGAAAATTATGGTATCAAGACTAGAGAGGATGTTTGACTGGATCAGAAGCTTGAAGATTTAAATTGGATGTGGTGGCGTATGCTTGTAATCCCAGCACTCAGGAGGTTGAGACAGGAGGATCTTTGCAAACTTGAGACCAGACTGGGGGTACAAAAGTGAGCACAAGGCCAGCCCAAACTGCATATCAAGACCATGTTTAGAAAAAAGAAGAAAAAAAAAAGAAGACACTTGAAGATTTAGCAGTCTGATTAAAATAAAGGAAACATCCACAGAACTTCAAAGCAGTGTACCTTCAGGTTGTATAAATAAAAGTATGCAAAACCAGATGACAATATGTGCTTTATACTCCAGATTGTCCTGGTAGCCTTTTTAGTGTTGCATGGTAGGAGCACATACTGAGGAGAAGAGTTATATAGGTGGAGGGATTGGTGTCCATACATAGGACCAGTGTGGTGACTATCATGCTGTGTCCCATAATCATCCCTGGAGTTTTGTTTTTTTTTAAAGCTACATAAGGTGAGTATAGTGGAACACACCTGCAATCCCAGCACTCAGGAGGCTGAGGCAGGAGGATCCTTGTGAGTTTGAGACCAGCATGAACTGCATAGTGAGACCCTGTCTCAAAAAGAAAAAAACAAAACAAAAAAACAAAACAAAACCAAAAAACTATATAGTCAGTAAGCTGCACATATTTAAACTATGTAACTGGTATAACATTTTGATATAAACTGACACACTTGAAAACTTTACTATAATCAAGATAGTGAATATATTCATCATATTCTATCATGGTTTAGATCAGTGATGGTGAATGTTTTAGAGACAAGTACCCAAACTGCATTCCAAAACCCATTTCTTCATTGCAAAGTGCTAATACTACAATTCAACCTAAATACGGAGTTTCAGTTTAGAAATAACAACTCACATATTAATATCTTTTGTTTTAAAAGAAAGACAAACAACAGGCTTGCCACAGGTTTGCCGACGTTCGTTTACATTTAAATAACCCCCTGAGTATTTGTGCTTTTGGAAAGTGGGGCCCGGTTGGGTCTGAAGAGGGTGTTTTCTTGTTCCCAGCTCCTCTTCTCTCTCCCTCCCAGCAGCCGTGAGTTGAGCAGCTTTGCTTTCCTCTGCCTCTTTGGAATTTCATTTTTGTTTTTGTTTTTTTTTCCCTTCGGAACACGGGGATCGAACTCAGGCCTTGAGCTTGCTGGGGAAGCTTTTATTCTGCTGAGCCACCTCCCCAGCCCCCTAAATGTAGAGGGTTTTTTTGGTTTGTTTTTGTTTTTTGCACGACCAGGGATTGAACTCAGGACCTTGCACTTGCCAGGCAAGCACCTATTCTACTAAGCTATCTCCCTGGCCACTGGAATTTCATTTTTGCTTTGGCTCAATTTCATTGCGCCAGACTTTAGACTAAACCCACTGGAAACTGAGCCAGATAAACCTCTCTTCGAAGCCCCAGGTATTAGGCATTTTGTCCCAGCGATGGGGAAGCGTCTAAACCATCCCCTCAAGTCTCCTTGTGCCCATTGGTAATTCCTGCTTATTAGCCCTTTCTCTTTCTCTCTCTCTCTCTTTCTTTCTTTCTTTCTTTCTTTCTTTCTTTCTTTCTTTCTTTCTTTCTTTCTTTCATGTATTTGGTTGTTACAGGGTCTCACTGCACAGCTTGGACTCATAGTGATCCTCCTGCTTTCTGCCTCCCCAGCGCTGGGATTACAGGCCTGTGCCACCATACCCTGACTCTGTGGCCGGGTAAGCCCACCCTGGGGGTGGGATTAGTGCAGCATGTGGTGCTGGGATCGAACCTCCTTGAGTTTGCCTAGGCTTGCCTAAGCAGGTACTTTAGTCCGCTGAACTATCTCACTATCCCTTATTAGGGATTATCCCTTTCATATCTCCCTCCTATCTCCAGGTAACTGCTTATCTGCTTTCTGTCACTATAGGTTAGTTTGGACTGTTAAGAGTTTTATTTAATATATTATATATTGTTTCTTTGGCTTTCATTGAGTTTCATTATTTTATATTCATTCAAGTGTATATCCTTACCCATTTATAGTTTTGGTTACAGCAGCTATGAACACGTACAAGTCAAATGGCGTGCTTTTGCTCTTCTTTATGGCTGAATACTGATCTATCCATTCACTTGTCAACAGGCACCTAGGCCTATTCCATATCTGGGCTATTGTGAACAGTGTAGGAATATACATGGGTATGCAGGTATCATTTTTGTAATCTGACTTCCTTTGCTGTGGGTACATACCCTGGAGTGGCACAGCTGCTTCACAGGATGGTTCTTTTTTTTTTTTTTTTTACAAAGATATTTAGAAACCTAACCATATACGGAATTGTAACTCCTTATATTAGGGAGACAATAAGATATTTACAGATGTGGGTCTGGTTTATTTCACTAATAAGTATATCTTCAAGGGGCATCCACTTAACATAGGATGGTTCTTAATAGTATTTTTTTAGAAAAGCAAAAGGCTTTTTAAAAACAGTGTAATAAATGTTATTTCTTGTTTTTATTTTTATTAGTAATGCATAATACAGGAGATAGCATTACATTCCTTGCATGGAGTTGGTACCTGTGTATAGTACATCTTGCTTTTCTTTCATCCTCTTTTTTTTCAGTACCAGGGATTGAACTCAGGACCTTGTGCTTGCCAGAAAGGCACTTACAACACTGAGCTATATTTCTTTTCTCTTTGTTTTTCTTGTGGTACCAGGGTGAGCTATATTTCCAACCCCTCTTTCATCCTCTTTACCTCCCATCCTTGACCCCTCATTCCTTCCCATTTAAAAAATTGCTGTTTGAAGAGGAGCTCCCTGCTTTGAGCTATCAATATTTTATTTTTTATTGGTTTTGTTTTAAATATTAGAAACCTGTGCCTAACCCAAGGTCACATATATTTTATTTTATGTTTATTTCTAGAAGTTTCATATTGATAGATTGTATATTTAGGTTTGTGACTCATTTTTAGTTAATTTTTGTTTATGGCACAAGATATGAATTTGATGTTCGTGGTTTTGCCTAAGCATATCTACATTTTCTGTCAGCATTCATCAAAATAGCTGTTCTTCTAACATTGAACTGCCTTTACAACTTTGTCAAAATGAGTGCTGTGTGTGTGTGTGTCTTTTATTTGTCTACCTTGTTTCTTAATATAAAACAGTTATGATTACTGAGCTGATATGAATTTTGAAATGAGATAGTGTCAGATTCCTTAACTTTGCTTTTCCTTCTCAAAGTTAGATAGCTATTACAGATCCTTTGTATTTTCACATGAACTTTAAGATTAGCTCCAAAAATGTCTACAGGGATTTTGATTTTTTTTTTTTTTTTTTTGAACTGGGGATTGAATTCAGGCCTTTGCACTTGCCAGGGAAGCACTTATTCCAGTAAGCCATCTCCCAGGCCCTGGGATTTTGATTTTGACTGCACTTATTCTACAAAGAGACCCAGTTTAGGGTCTGTCTTATAAGTCAATACTGAAGCTTTCAACACATGAATAAGGTATGGATATTTATATATTTAGTTCTTTCTTAGTAATATGTTTTAGTATAAAGGTCTTATGGCTTGTATCTAGCTCTTGCCTCAAAGCCTCATCTGGTTACTATTAGGGTTTTTCAGAGGTGGGTGGATCTAGAATGTGTGGTGCTTGGAGTAAAGATGTGTGATTATTAACTTAGTCCACTGATTGGTTTAGCATAGCGATAATGGGAAGGGCTATCGTGGGTGTAGATGGCAAAAGGTGGGTGGCCTGGAAGGGACAAAAGGGAGTGTTCTGCTGCTGCTCGCTTCTCATTGTTCTCTGCCTGCCTTGCTCTACCATGAACTTTTTCTGCTCTGTAATGCCCATCTGCCATCTTCCCTGACTTGGAGCCAGGAGACTGTGGACTGAACTCTCTACATACTTTGAACTCAATAAATATTTCTGCCCTTAACTTATGAGTGCTGGGTATTTCGTCCTAGAAATGAGAAAAGTAACTAATACAAAAGTATGTCACTGTATTTGTCAGATGTATCTCTAAGTATTCATATTCTTAATGCTGTTATAAATGTTATTGGTTTATAATTTCAATTTCCAATTGTTCAATAGTAGTATGTAGAAATACAATTGCTTTTGACCTTCTATCCTGTTTTCTTGCTCAATTCACTCGCTCAATTAGTTCTTTATTTTGTTTGTTTTTGCTAATCGTAATCTTTGGTAATCGTAATTGTTTTGATACACAGAGTGTAACATCATCTAAAAATGGCAGCTTTGTCTGTTTTATTTTTGCCCAGGTTTTTTTTTTTTTTTTTTTTTTTTTTTTGCAGAACCGGGGATTGAACTCAGGTCCTTGCTAGCTTGCCAGGGAAGCACTTATTCCTCTGAGCCATTTCCCTGGCCCATATCTGTTTTATTTTTGTACAGGTAATCAAACTCAAGCACTTGTGCCACTGAGTTATATCCCCAGCTGTCAAAATGACAGTTTTATTTCCTTCCATTCTAGCCCTTTATTTTTCTTTCAAGAGATAAATACACTTATTCACTCATAATATTGTATATAATAAAGAGTATGTATAGAATGTAATTTTAAAAACAGTTATCAGTTCATTTTTGATACTCTATGCTTTAATGTAAAGTTCACTAATATTTTCTCCTGTGATGTCTAATATGTCATTAAATCCATTCAACAGATTTTCATCTTCCAAGTCATGGTATTTATGTCTTAAAATTCTATTTCATTCTTTTGTATGATTCTGCTTTTTTAATGTAAAGAATACAGTTGTCAGAGTGGTCTCAATGTCCTTGTTAAATTTTAATAACTGTATCAGTTCTATTACAGTTTTGATTAATTTTTCCCTTTTTTTAGTGAAGTTAATTAAAATACTCAAATGAGATAAAAAGAAATCCTACCCAGGCATGGTGGCACATGCTATTCCCACCACCGAGGGAGGCTGAGGCAAGAGAATCATAAGTTCAAGTCCTACTGGGACAATTTAGTGAAACTCTGTTTTAAGTAGATCTTTCTCAAGTAGGAAGCAAATCAAGAGGCAGAGGGAAGGGGAGAAAGAGGACAAGGGGATAAAAAAAGGAAAGATGTGTTATACTACAAACAAGTGCTAATACAAATGAATAAATGAAATGACTTTTAAAAAGGGTCTGAAAATGTAGCATAGTGGAAAAGTAGTGGGTTTGATATCCAGTATTGCAGGGGTGGGCAGAGAAAGAGGGTGATCTTAGGATAAAAACATTATCAGACCCAAAGTGTAATAGTTTAAATAATGACACGAAGTCAGAAGATCTATAAAAAATGTCTTTGAAGATGATTATATATATGTATATTTAAGTATTCATATTCATTAAGAACTTGGGAATAAAAAATATGTTAGTGATAATAGGAAGGTTAAAAAATTAGTGAACAGTAACAACTGCAGCAACAGCAAGGCAATACAATTAGAAACTTAGAGAAAACTAAAATCGTGTATGAGCTATCCAGCTATAAAAATAAAATAAACTATACTGTATGATTTGAGCAAATGATAGAAATAAACAAGCAGTAATTTCTGAAGCAAAATTTTTGATATCTCAGGAAGATAAAGAGCACCAACTAATGTTTTCCATTCTTGTGTACTTTCTGTAGGTCTGTCATAACTACTAGATTTAATCATATTCTTGTAACATATTTAGCTTCATTTTCTTGTTTAAGTTTTTAACAGGTTATTTTCCCTTTATATCTATTTATTTCCTCTGAAGTTTTTCAAACTTTTTACTTAAAATTTTTTGTGGTTGTCATTTTATCACTGTAGCGGTATCCTCAGATGGTTAGAGACAGTTAATGAAGTATTATTTCTTGGAAATTTAAACTTATGTTCATTAAGAAGCACATTTGAAAAACTCTCACATAATCAATGAAACCTCTTAATGTTTTTGAAAATATTTTTTATAACTTTAAAGAAAAACTTTGGGGTGGAATAGTTCTTATTTTAAAGAAATGATCTGAAGTTTAGTGATGCCTATGATTTTCTTCTGGTTTATGTTCTTCTATCAGATGGGAAATATCTCATAACTTCACTGAAAAAGAAAAGAAAAAAGGTATATTGATGGTTTCAGTATTAGGTGAAAAATATATAATTCATTACTTCTTATATCTTCTTCCAAGACCCAGATTTCATTAATTTAAAAAAACCCAAGATTTATATACATATTATTTTTGTTATTATCTTTTATGCTATTTATCAGCTCTCTGGTTACAGAATGACATTTGGCATTATTACTACCTTTAAAAACAATGAATACAATTATTTTTATTATATGTTACTGCAATGAGATGAATTCCAGTTCAACTGTCTCTACCAATCTGCTTTCTGGGAATCTTATTAGCCCCAGACAAGGTTTCTGAGGTATGCCCTCTTATACTGCTTCTAACCTCAGGAAATGTCAGTGCTCTGTTTCTTTTAATTACAGTGTTTTCAATTTTATCCTTTAGTTTTATGCAAAAGTCAATCTGTTTTTCATTTGTTTAGTGGCTGTTTTTAATTCTCACAAAAATGCTTTGCTCATTGTGATTCTCCATGAAAGTTTTCCTTGTTTGTATTGTATTTTTCTTCTATTATTATTGGTTTTAATTTCATAAAGACAATATTCTTTCTTCAGAATAACAAAGGAAACAAAATTTTGGGGGGAATTTCTTCAAAGCAGAATTTTTTTCTCTATGAAATTGATACCAAGATTTGAAATGATTTATATTTTAAAAATCCATTTTAATTAATCAAATGGCTTTTGAACAACTTTTTAGATTTTGATTTTAGTATTTACTATCAGATTTACTATATATACAACTATAACATTTTATCGCATACTTAATCTTGTTGTTTCCCATGAAATACAAGAAACTTCTAACTATATAAGTGCATTTATTCCAAGCCCTATTATTTATGTTGTAGTTTCTATATTTATTACCTCTGTATACATTATAAGCTCTATAAAAGTATTGGTATTGTTTTTGCTTTAAGCAATTGTATGTATTTAAACAATTTTATGTATTTAAATACAAAGTAGGAATAAATAGTATTATATATTTACCATTTCTGATGCTCTTCATTTTTCCCTGAAGACTTGGTTGCTAATTGGTTTAAATTTTTCTTTCTTTTGTAATTTCTTACAGTGTATGTCCATGGGCAATAAATTTATTTAGTTATATGTATTTTTTTCTTTCTTTTTCTTTTCTTTCTTTTCTCTTTTGTTGAGGAACCGGGGATTAAACTCAGGCCCCTGCACTTGCCAGGCAAGCAATTATCCCACTGAGCAATCTCCCTGGCCCCTGTATGTTTTTCTTTTTGTTAAAGGATATGTCTTCTAGATATAGAACAATGGGTTGAGGGTCAGCGAGATAGAGGACTAAGCACCTGCTTAGGCAAACACAGGGACCAGGGTTCAACCCCTGGTACTATATGCTGTGCCAGCCCCATCCCAAGGTGTGCTGATACCACTGAGATTGGGTGTGGTGGCACACACTTGTAATCTCTGTGCTGGGGAGGCTGAAAGCGTGAGGATCACTACCAGTCTGAGCTGCATAATGAGACCCTGTATGAAATACATTAAAAAAAAAATAGAATAATGGGTTGATTTTTTTTCTTCTTGTATTTTAGAGAAGGGTCTACAGGGTGTTGCTTAGGGTCTCACTACTAGATTGGATTCATAGTGATCCCTCTGTTTATGGCCTCCCAAGAGCTGGGACTACAGGCACACGCCACCACACCCAGTCTTAATTGCTGTTTCAGAGTGTCCCTGGGGTGGGGTCAGCAGGACAGGCACAGTGATGGAACACCTGGCCTACTCCTGTTTGCAGGCACTTTAATCCACTGAGCTATTTGGCTGGCCCAACTATTTGGCTGGCCCTCTTTCAAGATTTTGAAGTAATTCTCTCTTTATCTGTGGCATGTAATGGTTAGACTATGAGACTATTAGGCATAGCTTTCTCTGTACTTATTCTGCCTATAGGTGAATAGCCTGAGGCTGAATCCACAAATGGGTATATTTCACCAAAATTGGGAAAGTTTTACCATTATTAAAAAAATATTTAGATGTCCCCATTTTTATATTTTTCTTCTTTAAAAACTTTGATTGTACGTATATTAAACATTTGATATTGTTCCATGGATCGCTGAAGCTCTGTTTATTTTTCTAGTTCTTTTGGTCTTATTCCTTCGTTTTGGATAATTCCTACTAACCTATCTTCAAGGTAATGAATGTATTCTTTAATGTGTCATCTCAGCTCCATGAATTTCCTGTAGTAAACTTTTTATATATTTAATTTCTCAGTCCTTGAATTCAGCCTTGATTTTTAAAAATACTGTTTCTACTTTGATGGGATTTCCTATTGTTCCACTTATTACAGACATATTTGCCTTCATTAAACACAGTTATAACAGTGGTTAATCCAACATTTGGGTCATCTTGCAGTTCATTTCCATTAACTTTTTTTCTCTTGAGAATAAGTCACAGTTCCCTTTGTTCTTCATATGATGAGTAATTTTGCATTTTATTCTGGTCATTGTGAATGGTAGGTGTGGATTTTATCAAAATTTCCAAGGAATTTATTTTGTTGATGTTGACTTAGTAGGCATCTGACTTGACTGAACCAAATGTACCTTTTCTTTTGGGTGGCAACTTAAATCCTAATTCTTTTTGTGTTTGGAATTTACCTCCTAGTTGTGTAGTTCAGGAGGCAACCAGAGATTTAGGCAGCTCCCTTTGTGGGATCCACCTCCTCATGTATAGTGACTGTGGTTTTCCCAATGCTGTCCCCACAGTCTTCAGGACAGGTAGACTGTGATTTTTCTACTGGAAGACTTGCTACTTTGAGTAGCTGCTACTTGCAGCTTGTTTCCTGGTTAAATGCTATAAAAATAGGGAAACTATCCATGTGCTCATTCTCTTTTACAAGGCTTAACACTCCTCCAAAATTTATCCACTTTATTTATTCTCTAGTACTTTCAGATAGTTCATTTTTCATTATATTTGCAAAGCCTAAAACTGTTATCTGAAGGAGAATCAATATGGCTAGACGTCATTCCACCATTGAATTTGAACTGTAAAACCTTTATAAAACTCTAGCAATTTTCATTTGCTTACTCATCCATAGAATATGAATTTATGGTTGAAAACTTTTGGTTATGGTAAAAGAAGAGGTGAAAAGTGCTCTTTAAGAGATTGAGATGGTCTATTTCTCAGTTCTTTGGTACAAAATGAAGAGAAACATGTAAATTGAAAAGTTTTCTTATACTGTAAATCTGAATTCTCAAGGGAGTGGAAAGGCAGCTGAAGCCAAGAGCAAAGTCTGTAGGGAATTTTGTCTATGTGCCAAAAAATTTTTCTTCTATATTTGAAATGGGATAACCATGGCATGTCCCTAATTTTTGCCTGGCAGGGCAACCTATGCCAGATGTTATGTTGGAACTAAGCCTCACTTATACTCAGTGCAGTACAGTATATGAAATAATTTTCTAGTAGTTAAAACTTACTAATATTGAGTTCAATCTTTCATGAATAATAAGTTGCTTATCACTGGAATCATTCAAGAGGAAGCTTCCTGATCATCCCTCCTTTATTAGCACCACCCTAATCCAATCACATATTTTGAGGGGGGAGTAGGAGAATACATTACCGTTTTCTTCCTGGTGTACAATAGGTACCTAATAACTATAGTTTAGATAAGCAAATAATTATCAAATTTGTTGCACATGTTAAGTAAAAGAAAACTTTCTCAGAAATATAAGGGTACATTTTGCATTCTGAAGGGCATGAATTAAAGACATTTTTCCACTACCTTCTTATATAGCTTCAAATGGTTGTCATAAACAGTACAAGCCTGAGTGTTTCTTCTTGCCAGTGAGAGTTAGAGCAGTCTTGGTCTTTATAATTAGTCATACACAGGAAGGAGCATGCTCTCTTAAAACATGTTGACACCACCATCTTAGTTTTCAAAACCATCTGTAAAATAAAGTGAACTGGATACTAGAGGCTACCTGAAAGACCAGTTGCTTTTGGAATATCACCAAGTTCATGTCAGTTACACAATTCATACCTCCCTACCCTGCATACATTTTATCAGTTGAATGAAACAAGGGTTTGTAATACTACAATGAATGTCACCCACATAGTAAATGTCCATTAAATATTTGAATGGAGAAAAAATGATTTATTTTATTTATCAGACACATGGAATTTACCCACTTTGTTCAACTAGTTGAATATTTTACCCTCACATAAAGTTCCACAGACATATGTTTATAAGATATGGTAGAAAAGCAAGAGTGCTTAAAAATATTTTTCAAGATGCTTCTTCCTAAGCCTTTAATATGCATTATTTCATTTATATTTTATAATATTCTATAAGCTAGGCATTGTTATCCTCATTTTACCAGAAGAAACTGAAGCATGAAAAAATTGTATATCAAGCTCATCTCTCAATAATTGAAAAGCTTAGATTCAAACCCAGGGCACTCAGCTTCAAACTCTGAGCCTATAAGAAGGTAGCACTGGGGCTGGGGAGATAGCTTGGAGGCCTAAGTGCCTGCCTGGCAAGCACAAGACCTGGGTTCGATCCCTGGTATCTCATGCCATGACAGCCCTGAAACCCTGGGGATGTTATGCGACCACTGAAACTGGGTGTGGTGGTGCACACCTATAATCTTAGCACTGGGGAGGCTGAGACAGGAGGAACACTATGAGTCAGAACCGCATATCGAGACCAAAAATTAAAAGAAAAGAAATAGCCATGATAGATGGACAGAAGAACAATCTTGTAATATTTTGGGAGATAACTTCAAATCTTGATGGGAACTGAGATATAAAGGGGATGATCTAACAAAGGCAAATTTTGTGTAAATATGTCTCCCAAAGTGTTACAGGGGACCTAGGAATCTCTAATTTAGTTCCTTCCTAGATTACTAGTACTCAAAGTTTGTGTGAAATGTGCTGCTCTAAATATGGCAGCCAAGAAAAGAGCTACTTGTGGAAGCAAACTTGACCTCCCCCCTTCCACAATTCTTTTAACAGTTTAGATCTGTTAAAACAACAGTCCAGAGTGCAAATCATTGACTACATGTGTCTCTGCTCATGATTAATCCAGGGCCAGTGAGATAGCTTAGTGGAATAAACACCTGTTTATTTATTTATTTATTTATTTTATTTTTTATTTTTTAAATTTGTGTGTGTGTGTGTGTGTGTGTGTGTGTGTGTGTGTGTGTGGCCAGCTCAGCCCACCAGGGGGCAGGGCTGGCTGGCATGTGGTGCTGGGGGATTGAACCTCGGTCCCTGTGCTTTTGCTAAGCTTGTTCTAAGTGGGTGCTTTAAACCACTGAGCCATCTCACCAGCCCCTAAACACCTGTTTAGATAAGCGCAGGGACTGGCCTAATCCCTGGCACCGCATGCTGCACTGGGCCTGCCCCTGGATGCACTTGGCTAGCCACAGAATCTGAGTGTAGTGGCACACGCCTGTAATCTCAGTGCTGGGGAGGCTGAAAACAGGAGGATCACTACCAATCCAAGCTGTATAGTGCCAAATACATTAAAAATAAAATAAAATAAAAAATATTTAATTCTACTATTTGCTAAGCATTGATTGATGGATTGATTGATTTTGAATGTATTTGGTTGTTACAGGGTCTCACTACACAGCTCGGACTTGTGGTGATTCTCCTGCTTTCAGCCTCCCCAGTGCTGGGATTATAGACATGCACCACTACGCCCAGATTCTGGCTGGTTAAGCCTACACTGGGGATGGCACTGGTGAAGCATGTGATGCCTGGGATCTAACCATGGTCCCTATGCTTGCCAAAGCTTGCCTAAGCAGGCATTTTAGTCCACTGAGCTATCTTGCGCACCCTTGTTGAACATTTAATATTGCACTATCTTTTATAAAATTGTGGTGAAATATATATAACATAAAATCTGTCATTTCACTGACATTAATTATATTCACCATGTTGTACAATTATCACTATTTCCAAAATTCTGTCATTATCCCAAACATAAATTCATTGAGAAATGACTGTCCATTCTTCCCTTTTCCTAGTTCATAATCACTAATATACTGTTTCTGTAAATGTCTATTCTAGATATTTTATAGCAGTGGAATTGTACAATACTTACTCTTTTTGTGTCTATTTTACATAGTATGTTTCAAGGTTCATCCATGTTGTAGCATGTACCATGCTTTCATTTTTTTTTTTTTTTTT